>NW_015151429.1:0-4921 GCF_000732505.1 Cyprinodon variegatus
TAACCGCTCTGTCTCTCACGCAGACTCCGGTGAAACCAGAACCCAGGCCCGAACCTGTCATCAGTACATTCTGTGTGTTGTGCTTAATAAACGTGTTAAACTTTCATCCTTGTGTCCGTCTAGTGGTGTTCTGCATAATTGGGTCTCCATTTGAGAACCCATCATGACATATGCATGTGAAAAGTGAAGTAACATCAAACGATACCAGGGTTTCTTCCGGTGCCATCCTTAAATGTTTGGCTTTGTTGGCAAAGTCTTTGGAGTTTTCTATGTGATGTGGTGTGTTTCCCACTAAGATATTAGTACGCACTTTAGCAATGTTGTATGTTACTGAGTTAATGCTGCTGACAATGGGCCTGAGTGGTGTTCCTTCCTTGTGAATTTTTTGGGAGTCCATATAACCATGAAATTCCCTCCCCTGCATATGATCTAAAATAGACTTTACTGTTAAATACCTTATCTTTTTCAAGTTGTTTGTGATAGTCTATTATTTTCTTTTTGTAGAAATTGATTGGATTTCTTTTCAAGGATTCATATGTGTTGGTGTCACTCAGTAGGGTGATAATTCTATCCTGGTAGTCTGAGGTGTTGAGGACCCCAGTGCATCTTCCTGCTGATAATATGATGATGCTTTGGTCCTGGCTAAGGGATGTTATGGCTTTCATTTCCTGGGGTGTGAGTTTGGAAGGAGGTGGTTTGGCGCTGGACAGGATAGCTGTTACCTTCATTCTGAGTTACTCTGTCTACGCCTAATATTTTATTTCTTTAGCTCACCTGTACAGACATTGGGTGTGTTCACAAAGCACCAGCTGATGGACTAAAAGCCAAAGTATTTCATTAGCAGCAGGTTCTCCTTCAATTCTAGGCTTAATTTTGCTGCCGAGACATATAGACATCAGAGGAGAAAACAGTGAACCCTTCAGCACCATCAGAACAAAGCTGACAGATAGTTTCCTCTGATGAAGGGTTATTTCTCTGGAAGTCTAACATCACCCCCACCCCCATCCCGACCTGGCCCCAGATAGAGCAGGAGACGACTAGCACCAGACTCTCTGGAAGGGAGAGTTGCTGTAAATATGCTGTGATGTCATGTTTATATATGACTGTACTGCTGTAGTCTAATGGTGTTAGGCCCCGCCCCCTAAAATATCTATTCTGACATACTGCACCTGTTGGAAACTCAGAGAGGTGTCCATAAGGAGCAGGGGCCATTTTTGGAGCATCTCTAGTTGAAGTATCTCTACTTCTGCACAAATTCATCTACTGTCAGGTTTCAGAAAATGAAGGAGTCATTTTCCAGACAAATCTTAGTCCATTAAATTGGAAAAGTTTAATGCATAAAACATGATTCATTTTTTTTTATTTTACATTAAATATGACTTTAAATCGAAGGCAGATTTGTACCTAAACTTTCTTTAAAGTCTGTAAACGGTTTTAAAGACTGAAGGAACCAGATCCTGTTTGTTGAGATCATTTTATGCTTTTCTTTTAAAGAGTTTTATAATTGAGGAAGATTCTGTAAAGAAATAATTACTACTGGTGTTTATCCAATTATATTTTAAATACTAATTTTTGTCAACCAGACCTGTTTGATCTGGTTCTTCAGGTTTTGGATGTTCTGTTCCTGCTAAAAAAAAGACTCTGCTTTTATTATAGTAAGAAATAAATAAATGTCTTCTTTTTTGATTATTGTGACTCTGAAATGTTCCAAAATGTCTAATAGATTTTAATAGACAAATATAACCTGAAAAACCAGGAAATGCTGTTTTCAGACACTGATCTCAGTTATGAAGGGAAGAAGCTCTCCTTACCAATCTGTGTGAAAATATAACTGTATCCTTGTTACATTTTCAGTTCACTTGGACTAACCACATATTTTGTACTTAATGTTTTGCATCCAAGTTTTGTGCTTAACCCTAACAAACCTGATTGGTTGATCTGACATCTGCTGCAGTTTTCGTGGTTACAAGCATTAAAGTAGTTTGTTTACATTCAAGATCAGGAGATCAGGAGTAGAACAACTAATGGTTTTAGAGAGCAATGTTTAATATGGAGAGAATGATCTGATCCTCAGATGTTTGAGAAGAAAAATCAAAGGAGATAGTTTGCTTAGAAGTTAGAGTGAAAAAGTTTATCAGCAGGTTCTGCAGCCTAATGGAGACACTGAATAGTTCTCTAGAAACAGGATCAGACTGCTGTAAAAGTCAGGGAGTGATGATCATCTGATGGACAGTGGCAGGTATTAAGATCAGGCAGAAGATTATCTAATAACAGGACTTGAACTTTAAGCATTTTTCTAAATCATCACATGGCAATTAATTCTTTAAAGTGAAATTTAATCTGTCAGTAGATAGTTTGGATTTGTTAAACTTTTTCAACAGCTGATCCCTAGTTTTCATTAATTTTAGAAAATCTGAGTTAGCCATAAAATTATTTTAGCAAATGACATAAACTCTTTTTTAATTACATTATTGAAAAGCTTAGAACATTTTTCTAAATTATCTCATGACAGTAAGTTTCCCCAAATCAGATCCTTTAAGGCAAAGATGTAACTTAGTGAGGAAAGTTGGTGGGGACACTCTAAGGTTGGGGGCTGATGGAGCTACAGTTACTCAACCCAAACATGAGCTCAAACATATATTTATTGAATGCTTTCCTATTGTTGAAAACACAAGACGACCATAAAACACTAAACATATATACATAATACATAATATTTATAGATAGTTAGAGAGATGTATTTAGGGCCCAAAAACATTAATATATAAAAAATAATAATAATAATAGCCGATTCGAATGCCAAAATCGATATAACATGCATCACTAGAAGTACCATTTCAATTGCATCCATCCAGAAACATATGGATATACTTCATTTTAAATATAGCATAACATAAAGAAACTGTTCGGAGAAACTAAGTTATATTGTGGAGTTATCACTAGCATCCCGATTGAAGAAGATCTTGAAAAACTTCCAAATAGTATCCAGGGAGGTAAAGTTAAAAGACTGAAAAGGCTGTTAAGATCAGTGGATGGTCAAAAGGTTGAAAGTTTGTCAGTGCTTCCTGCATTTCAAGGAGATGTTCTCCCAGACGAAATCAGAATAGGTTTCATGAGTTTTCCAGTTAGGCTGGATGTCCGCTCCACCGCTCCATTGCTACAAGTGTGAGATATGGCCATAGAGCGTTGGTTTGTAAAGGGAAACAAAGATGTGCTAATTGTGGGGGAGACCATTAATATGAGGAATGCAAAGATGGTGTTCAGACAAAATATTGTAACTGTTAGTGGTCAGCATAATGTTGCATATGGGGGTTGTGAAGCAAAAAAAAGGGCAGCAGAAAAACAACAACTTTAATCAGCTAAAAACATTCGCTATGCAGAAGCAACAAAGAAGTTTCTGGAAGAAAAAAGAAAAAACCAAGGAGGTTCACAGATTCATCAGAGAATGATGAATCAGCAGAGTGCAAGACCAGAGCAAAACCAAAGAGTTATGTCAGGATTGGATGTAACAATGGATAAGTTAATTCTCCATCCATCCATCCATCCATCCATCCATCCATCCATCCATCCATCCATCCATCCATCCATCCATCCATCCATCCATCCATCCATCCATNGCAACTGTTACAAAAAAGTCTGAAAATGAAAAGTGCAGAGTATTATTCAATCACACAGTGTTCAGAAAGTGCATTTTCCTCTGTTCTGCACTTTAGATGAATGACTGTTTAGGTGCGACTGGTACTCGATACTTTTGAAAATGAGTATTGTATCCGGATACAACATTTCAGTATCGATACTTTTTTGAGTATCGATACTTTTGACAACCCTACTAGCTTCTGACTCGTGAGTTTCAGACCTTGACTTGGTTTCCTAGCTCTTCCTTGAGAGCTGTTGGGGGTCCAGAGACTGTAGATTCAGTTATTATTGCTCTACTTTACATTTGTGATAATAACTAAGTCTGCGTGTACATTGACGCGAGAAACGTCACTGTTCGCGTTTCTGTTCCTTGTAAAACTTTTGGTCGCAACATGGATGTAGCTAGCGTTAGCTTAACTTGAGGTATTTAAGATAAACGAACAACGCTTAGCATTGGGTGGGATAGCTGTGTCGTGCTTGTTCACAAACGCTAATTTTTCTAACAGTTTTAACAGTATATGTTACACAATGTCCCTTTAAATGTTCAAGTTAAGAAGAAAGTAGTCAAACAAACAGAGGTATTCTTGTGTTTATTCTTCCATGATAAATAAGTCACTTTGAATCATGCAGCTCTTTTATTTGTTTCTCAAATAAAAGAATAAACATTATTTTCTGTTGTGCATTACATGCAGGAGGAAAATCGGTGTGACTTCAACAAACATTTCCTCAAGACTGTTGTTCTCCATGGTGCTGATGAGGATCCCATTAATGTCTCCATCCTTGTTGAAGGCCAGGAGATTTTACCACCATGCCACAGTACTGCAAAAGCCTGCTCGCTGCTCATCGGACTTATATATGCACTGAACTTGGCATACCTTCTTCTTCTTCTTGTTTTTTATGGCGGTTGGCAAACAACTAAGAGGTGCATTACCGCCACCAACCAGTAAGGAGTGTGGATCAAGACAGACATGCTCAAAAAAAAAAAAGAGAAAAACCTAAATTCTTTTCACTAAACCTGTAGCCAATAAATAACGAAAAAGTAATCTTCCTTTTGAATCTTCTTCCCACTGTTTTTGCCAATCTTCTCGGATCTTTCTTTTAAAAAAACTTTTAACTTCTATTTTACTCATATCGATTCTTATATCACTCTTACTTTGGCTTATTGCCATCTGTCTCAAGTTTTTGTATAACTTGATCCAACGACATATTCCTCATCCCCAAGAATTTTTCAGCTCCTTTAACAATGATTTTGATTTTCTCATTTTTATGTTTAACCTGGTCCGTG
>NW_015151429.1:6670-24024 GCF_000732505.1 Cyprinodon variegatus
ATGTGTTTGAGACAGAGAAACCCTGAACCTCAGAACAGCATCCTGAGGGATGTCGTACAAACAGATTTTTCTTTAATGTAGAGCAAGTTAGGTAAACTGCCCTCATCTCCAAATGCATAACAGTGAGCAGATTTGCAGTTAAATTAAAATGCATCCCAGTCTGTGGAGAACTTTGCCCAAGGTTTATGATGGGATGTTTATTGCAAGATGAAGAGTCAGATAAGTACACATTTTGTCACAATACAACGACAAACCTCAGTGTGTTTCACATGGATTTTATGCCATAAGCCAAAAAAAAGTGAAGGGAAAACAAGGTGTTCTTTTTTTAATAAAAATGTTTTAATTACCAGACCTGTGTTGGTGTATATTTAATACTGTGTGTTTGTTGTTTACAAGTCATACCAAACTTCTCTTTTTTCTGTACAAATTCTAATGCAGTTCAACAAAATGCACTTAATAATAATGGAATAATTGTACATGCTTTTTTCATTTAAATAGAGGCATACATAACCTATACTCCACTGCTCAAAGTTTAAATGGCTGTTTCAGTGCTGATCCTCGCCCAGAGGTTATTTTGAGCATGTTTGTGTAGGTTGAATATTCTTGATCTTACATGAGTAAATTTCAGTATTGAATCTTGAAACTGAGTTTTAAAGGGTTTTACTTTTTTTATTGCCTATTTGAATAGTACAATTCCAGTTAGACTGTCAAATTTCTGGCTGGTCAATGAAAGATTGGACAATTTAAAACAATAGTATTGACTTTGTTAAACTTTAAAATTAAAAATAATTTAATGTATATGAAATGTGGGCTGCTCAGTGCCGCAGTGGGTAGCACTGCTACCTTGCAGCAAGAAGGTTCTGGGTTTGATTCCCGGCCCGGGGTCTTTCTGTGTTTAAAGTTATTAAAATGCCACCTTTTTTAATCAGAGGCTCTGGAATATGGCTATTACACCCCCTAGTGGCGGAAAAATTGTTTGGTTGGTTGAACCGCGATTGAAAAACCTTGTGATCCAGAAACTAGATACCATATAAAGCACTTTGAATCCTGCCAATGTGAGCACACATTTATTCACAGGACAGAGGCGGGGTCCCTTGGGGTTATTTTAAAGTTTTAAGCCTATAAATATATTTATATGCAGACAACACATCTGCTTAATTTTGATACAAACAGAACCTCATATGAACT
The DNA here is from genome assembly GCF_000732505.1 of Cyprinodon variegatus. Classification (NCBI taxonomy): domain Eukaryota; kingdom Metazoa; phylum Chordata; class Actinopteri; order Cyprinodontiformes; family Cyprinodontidae; genus Cyprinodon; species Cyprinodon variegatus. Next base: position 7,859 of record NW_015151429.1, read on the forward strand.
ATGGTCAGAATTGATTAAACTAATACATAGCAGAGTTCTCGACCTTAGGTTAGATCAATTTAGAGTTGCGTATTTGAATCCAAGTTTGTGAAGCCGTGTTATTGAAACAGACTCCTGATCAATAAAGTTATGGTTTACTAGTCAGGTTCCAACATTTCCAAAACTGTGCTTCCCTCTGGTCTGCATGTTTTGATCACAGCTCCTTCTGGATATATGTTCCACTTGCTGCTAAAGCCTTTCTGAAATTCCTCTACACTAACTTACCCTTGGCTTTCAGTGGTATTTAAACAGTGGTGATTAACACTTCAATGTTATCCCTATGGGGATTGTTTGCTTTTTCCGTACAACTGTATGAAAATGATTAATGCATTTATTTATTTTTTACTTGTAGAAAGTGACGAGACTTCAGTTTACTCTACAGTGAGACCTGATGATTTAACATACGGAGAAATCACCATAAAAAACAAGAAAAAGAAGTCAAAGTGCCCAGGTAAAACTCTTCCTTTACAGCTCTTCTGAAAGTAGTCTCTATCTTTCCGTTACTCAATTTGCATATATGAGCATTAGATTCATCCACAGAGGGAGACAAATATCAAAATTGGCTTGAAAAGATTGGTTTCAGCTTCACAATGGCTGCTATGAATGAGTTAAATCAATTCTAAGTAGGTCCACTNCTCCCCTAGAATTCCATGGGGGGGAGGCATGGGGGGAACACTGCCTAAGAAATTCCACGTCAATTTCTGACAATTTACGGGAGTTTTCGGGGAAGCCTGCAAATTGTCGTAAACTGCCGCTAACCTGAAGTTCCACGACAATCTACAGTGCCGTATATTGACGAAAATCCCACTTTTCATGCAGTGTATGGTCCCTATGCAAACCTACGCCCATGGAATAGCGCATTAACTGATCCATCTCAGCAAATCCAGTTTTTATAATATGGGAAATTCCCTCTTGAAAAAAATCATGGCGATGTGTAGATAATAATATGAATGTTTTTGGATTAGACGAAGAACATCTCCGCTATTCACCTGTATGCTGTCTTCTTCTTTTCTTTTTTCTTCTTCTCTTATGCTTCATTGTGGGCATCATAAATGTGCAGATGCAGAAATGCGGACGATGGGTCAAACTGTGATCAATTTGCTTTGACGCTCTGGCTCCTTGGTTCTCTGGTTGTTGAGTTGCTCTGTTCTGTAGCTTCAAGAACAGCTTGGCTTGTTGGCATGTATTTAAATGAGAAAGTCCACCTCCAAACATCCTCTGTGCAGTCAGTTCATCAGGATTATGATCCTACTAAAATATGCAAAGTGCCAGTCAGCGCTGGGAATCCTCGCAGGGAGCTCTCTGGTGTTTGTGGGGGATTTCCCTCTGCAGTTCATAGCAGCAAAAATGATTAGAGCGTTTTTTTTTTTTTTTTGTTTGTTTGTTTGTTTTTTTTACCTTTGGAGTTTGATTCACTTGATATTTCTTTATATTTCATATGCAGAATATCTGCATAAGCGATGGCAGCTTGCAGGTAGTGTGTCATTAACTAATAATCCCCCAAAATGTATAAATACCCTCACTCTCAAGCATGTAAGGGGGCATTTCCCCCCCAATTTCAAATGTGAATTTCAGGCAATGAAGTGTCTTCCTGTTATTTCCCTATTTATCACTGACATTATCAATTCCTCTTGTTATAAATCTCAAGCTGGTTTAAACTCTGATTCAAGCTCTCAAAGAGGCCACTCTGACCCCAATCCTCAAACAGCCTGGACTAAACCCTGATGCTGTGAGCCATTTCTAGGGCCCACAACCATACCATTCTTCTCTCCTGCCTAGAATTCTCCCTCAATATTCCAAAAGTAATAAACATAAAACAAATAAAACATTAAATGTCAAAGGAATTCATTAAAACAAATCGTTCTAACTTAATGTTTGAAAAAGGAGGGAGAAGAATTCTATACTTTTTTTTATGTAACCTCCAAAGTATTTTTTGTCTATATACTGTAACTGTGTTGAAGTTTCATAAAAAATGTAGGCTGCTCTGACTTCCAAGGACCTGACAATTGTAGTGATACTAACTATTTTTAACAATACCTCATTTGCTCCACTTTTTCATTGTTTTCATCTTCAAACCAGCGTTAGGGATAGGATAGCTGCTTGTGACCTGGAAATAGCAAATAAAATCAAGCCAAACAGTGGACACATAAATCACAAGTTTCTCATTTCGACCTATCACCTCAAATTGAATGAGAGGGCCATGGGTGAAATACAGCACAGCTCTTTTCAGGCTGGTTTGGAATGCTGAGTCATTTCTATTCATACGTCACCACAGCGAGGCAATCCAACAAACTCTATCACTGAGACACAAGGACAGGTTGGACGTAAAAATCCGCTAGTAATAAGATCTACAAGATCTGCTGTTTTTTTTGGCAGAGAAAGCAAACAGGAAATCTCTGTAGAGGAACAGTGTGATTCCAGCAAATGCCCCTCATGCTGCTCAGCTAAGCAACAAGCTCTTCGCACTTTGCTGTCGTTGACAGAATAGATCAAATCACTGTCTTGACTAATGGATACTTCCCCTCCCCAAAGAGAATCTGAGGCTGATGCATGAGCTCCTCTGATTCTTGCCAGGAGACACGTCAGTGATTTGATTAATTTATTCACACAGGAAAACTGTATAGGACAATCATGAAATTGGATGTCTTTGAATAGATAATCAATGTAATGAAAATGTTCTTTTCAAAGGAAACGTGCCAGTAAGACAGTGTTGGCAAATATAATCAATCTAATCAATTCTTTTGCAAATATAAACCTTCACTGTCAAAATCTGATTCCAGTAAATTAATATTTTTTTCTCTCCAGTTTGAAGCCTATGTTTCTCAAACCAACTCCAAAGTGTCTTATCATCCATCTAGTAAAGAAGTAACACAGTTGAAACGTTTTAACTATATGTCGTATTAATATGGCAAGATTTTGGTTTATATTATCAGGATTTTAGTGCAACTGTAAATCTGAAAGAGATAGTGTGCATGTGCATTGAGTGCCTGCAGGTCAAAACCTGCGGTAACAGCATTTAACTGCAAGTAAAGCCACATGTTTTTTAACTGAGTAAACCTTTATCAGCTTCCCATATCTAGAGGCAGAGTTTTTTTTTTTTTTTTTCCTTAGCAAAAGGATATTGGACAAAATAAGTCATAAGATGAAGAGCATGTGTGACCAATAATTTTTCAAATCTTGCAACAAATATTGAGTTAATTTATGGTCTTAACTTCTATTGAGGTACATAACATATAAATATATATTTTAATTTAATACATATTTTTATGCATCCCGGTGTATATTTTTAGTTATCAGGGTCATGGCAAACATACAACAGGTTTAAATCGGAAGGCAACTGGAGTTTTGGCCACTTTTTTTTCTAAATATGGTGTGACACCTATTTAGGAATCTTTGCCAATTTGAAGGGAGCCAAATGGCGGTTATTAGCGGTTCAACCTTTAATGAGCTCAGAATGTAGGACCCAGAATTCGAGGTGAGACAGACAGTGGGAAAATTTAAAGCGTTTATTAACAGAAACAGAAAAGGTGGAGCTGTGGATCTGCAGCTGCTGCAGATGGAGGCGGGGCGGGGCACCACACATCCCTGGCACTCTGGTTAGGGACAAACACAGGTAAGTGACAACAGTAATAATGTAATGGAAGATGATTATCCATGTGAGAGACTTACCTGGTTTAACAGTTCAGTCCATCCTCTCAGGTGATCCAGCTGATGGACAGCCAATAAGAAGTGGCGCAGGGCCACCCAGAGTGTCCCTTATGCAGCAACCTCAGTGAACAGGCTTGAATCCGAGCCATGTTAGGGGTTTCAGGAACAGACAGATCCAGGGTTCCAAGAATCCACAGAGTGTTCAGGCAGGCTCAGGGTTCCACCACTGGCATCTGAGAATGACAACATAAGCCCTGGAAATCAGTCATGATCTTCAACTAAAACTAAAAGCACAAAGTCAATGATCTGCCCCCGATAGCTGGACTCAGCCGTATATAAAGCAGCAGGAGCAGATGGATAAGATGAGCAATAATTACTACCAGGCAGAGTTAGGCAGGTGACTGAAATGAGCAATTAGGTCAGCTATCAGGGCAATCATCATGACATAGCCCACATTTGAAAAACCCACATTGACCCAGTAATTTCAGTGGGTAAGGGGCTTGAGTAATTGGACTGACAATATTACCTCAATAACAGAGGCAAAACAAAAAGAACACAAAAATTTGGGGAAATCACAGGAAGCATGTGGTTATCCAAGTTGAACGTTTGTTAAGTTAGCAACAAATCAAAAAAAATCTAGCATCAAGAACACCACTGCATTTAAAACAGAAAAAACAGAGAGACGAAGATACATAGTAATTTCATACGTGTCAGGAGTTTCTAAGAAACTCATAGGGATTTTTTTTAAACACAGCAAACTAGTAAACTTTTCACAACACTCTTAGACAAAAAACAGTTTATCCCAAAAAACAGAAAAGCCAAATCTGAGCTGTGTTGTTTAAGTGATCCAGTGCAGTGAGAACAGTAAAGCCTCATATTGGAGAAACCAAACAACAACTACACAGTAGCTGCCAGTAACAACATTTAGCATTACACCTTCACCTCAAACACAAAGGACACAGCTTTCATGACAAAAATGACCAGATTTTGGACAGATGGTTTGAAAGAGGGGTGAAGGAAGCCCTGTTTGTTAGATAAAAAAAACACATCTCTGAACAGAGGAGGAGGATTGCGGTTTCAGCTTCCAAGCATTTACAATGCAGTCATGGTTTAAAAAAACAACAAAAACTATTGCATAGTTTATGAACAAAATAAGATTTTAACAATCCAAGAGACTGACACATTGCTATATGATTTGGAATGTGCCTAGGAGGATGGACCTCCATGCTGCTTGAATATTTCAGCATTCCAATTACAGTTTGCTCTGTAGAAGCCATCAAAATTGACAAAAAACTTCTGGATAGGTGTTGAAATGTTTTCAGAAACAAATAGAGTGAAAGTCCGGATGCCCTGTAAATTAAGACTGTATTGTGCATGCCAGCGTAGCTCTAGCTGGATGTTAGGAGGTATTGTTCTGCTGGGCGGACTGCTACTCCATGTCTCCTTTTTACAGCTTTAAAGTTTTCTGAATAAAGACATAAAATAAGATAGAACTTTCTCTTCTTTTACATATGATCATCACAGGTGTGCCAACTTTTAACCAAACATTGGAGTGAGATTTTCAAAGAATTTGGACATGCAACCATGTCAGGATTAAATGAGGATAGGTGGAGCTATAGGTTTTCAGAGGATTTAACAGAAACAAAGTTTTAAAATGTTTAATTTTTAAAGCACAGTAAATGTTACTTAGTAACAGTAAGTGATCCGTATTATGTGGAAAATTTTTCACACAATATACATTATTTTCTTTATTCTGGTGATTTTCAGAGAACTGAAGTAAAGAGGTATGGGCCCTACTGAAATACTTGCATCTTAAATATACTGTAAACTAAGAATTTCACAACTGTGTTTGAATAAATTTACATTTTTTTGGTGAGTAACACATTTGCAAAGCCTTTCCACAGTATTTTGCATGTTCTGATGATAAGCATATGCTCTGTTTATTCATCAAGGCAAAGGGGCTAAAGAAGGCTTCTTGCGTTACTAATCTGATAGGACCGCGCAACGTACATGTATCATTTTAGTACCCATGCCCATCCATGTGGCTGTCAACATGGCTTGATTTTCTGTAATTACATGCAACCTGTGGGCAGATATGGTTCATAATGATTGGATGAAGGCCAAGATTTAAAGGCACACTATGCAACATTTTTCAGTTAATTAATGTGTTCAATAACGTTATGGATGATTAAATGATTCATTTCAGGTTGAACAAAGGTTTTCTCGGCCGCCCTGGTGGTCTGTGGGGGAAATACTGCACTTGCAATTGCAGGAGCACCGACCCGCACCCACAGGCTCAGAAGTCTCGCGAGAGTCAGTCTTGCTTTACGGCGAGAACTGCTACACGCCCCCAGTTAAAAGCATTCTCGTTGCTAGCACAGTGGCAATCTTTGTGCAGTTATGCTACGTTCACATCGAACGCAGCAAAATCGCATCTGCTGCTTCATTTTTGCTGCTTGTACCAGTTAGTTCTGACGCGCGGCTGAAGCAGCTTTGCTGCTCTGGCTGCGCGGTGCAAAAGTGTGTCTGACGCGCGTTGGGTGGAGCTTCACTATCCTTTCTTTGCCTTGCAGCTATATTTGCTGTGATCAGTGGGAATAAAGTAGTTTTAATATGTGTTTAAGTGAGAAAATACACCTGAAAACGTAATCAGTGCAGTCAGTTCATTCAGATTATTATCCTGCCTTCAATATTTTTTCTGTCGGACCTGCTCAGACCCCCACATACCAGGGATGCGCCGACAGTAGGGATCCCTTCATCAGCAGCCTCTGGCCGGGTTGCCTCCTCGCGGTTCACCGCGGCAGCTGGTAGGTGTTTTTCATCTAAATAATCCAAACTGCATATTCTGCCGGCAGATTTCTGCATTTTAAGTTAATTTAGGCGTCAATAAACTGTTTAAGAGGAGTGATCATCAGCGCTGTGTCTCTCTCCCTGCGTCAGATGCTTAAACGCGCCCGACGCGCTGCTTCAGCTGCTCAGACGTGCTGCGCCTGCTGCTCAAAACGCGCCGCGGGACCTTTTGCTGCGCCTTGACGCGCATCAACCATTGACTTTGCATGTAAACTCGCTGCTTCTGTCGCGCCAGCTGCGTCCAGTGTGAATGCAGCATTAGTCATTCGTTGCGTTCACCTGTCTGCTAAGCTCAAAACAACCGCGCCTGGCTTGACGGAGAAACCAGGAGAACAGCTGTGCATATTTACGACAGTGCACTTTTACTTTCACCCTCTGGGAGGAGCCTCGCTGGAAAATCAACACCGGTTGCATAGTGTACCTTTAAAGGAGATAACATACAGTGGCGGCTGGCCAATAGAGGCCAATTGTAAATTGTCAGGCATTGTAAATGGTTGGCAGGTAAATAGATAATGGTTTGATAAATTAATGAAGTTAGACTCTGTTTTTTTGTCCCCTTTGGAACAGATCCCAATTTAAGGATCTTTTGGACTTGTGAAGAACTGAAAGTATAAAGCTTTTAAATTAACTGTCATTGCTCATTGTTTATTTGATGTTTTCCTCCTCTGACTGTTCATTTTGTTTCACTTGTTTGAATATTAATACATTTTCAATTAAAAATTTGATATTTGGTGTTGGTCTTCATTCATCTCCCAGACTACATTACGAACCAATCTTCTGATGCCAATAACATTGTGAGGTTTGACCAATAGCGTTACATAACACTTTATTCTGCTTTCCTGCCTCCTTCTTCAGACATCAGGATCTGACCAAGCATTGATTAAGACAGGTATGACTGATTTAAAGCCCTTTTAAAAACATTTTGTTGTTTTTTGGTGTTGAAATTCATGTAAATATACTGGTGTGATACCTTAGAATACATTTGATGTAATGGTTTCTGCACTGTTTCTGGCCTGATCACTCAGTCCATACACCTGCTCTGCTCCACCCATCTGCAATCATCTCTGATCGGAGTCACCTGTTTCCAGCACTTTAAAAACCCCATCAGATCAGTCCTCTGTGCCAGATTATCTCGAGCCAACCCGCTACAAATAGTCCAGCATCTAAAAGAGAACCTGACCCGATCTGCCTCCCGACTCCGAGCCTGCCTGACCCCTGTTTGATTCTGCCTGCCTGTTTACCCTCTCTGCTCTGCCTCTGGTTCCCCGGATCGCTGAGTCGTTCTGATTGGCCTACCTGCTCCCCTCTCTCTGGATCTCTGACTCGGAAAAGCTCTGCTATACTGCCTGCCTCTCCGTCCTGGATCTAACTGGTAAACCTCCCTCAATCTGCCGGCCTGTCTACCTGCAGCCTGTTTGCCCACACAGATTCAGCCCCGCTTTCAGATTAACCCTTTCAATAAACCAATCAAAACTCCATTAGCCTCTGGTAATATGTTTGTAAGGACACTGCAAAGTATTTTTACTGGCATAAAAACCAGTTTGTTGAATTTCCCAGTTTCAACGTCCTCCTTGGTATGGTTGTTGTTTGCCTTAATCAAAAGAAACAAAAGTTTCCAATACAGCAGCAGAGATTTGGTTTTATTATTTTCACTAATTAAGGATACGTAGTTTTGGCCAAAGGTGGATAGATGCAAAAGTACCTTGGGTAATACCTTTGCAAAACACAATGAGTACAAAAAGATTTTTTACATTTTATTGTCAATCTTAAAAAAAAAAAAAAAAAAACTTAGAAAAATATAGATTTTAAAACATACGTTGACAAATACCTCATAATGCAGGACTAAGTGGATCATGAATAGCAGCCCCTGCCTTATTGCTTTAAAAGCTCACACATGTCAGCTCTTAGTGCTCTCAGGCCACTTGAGAATTCCTGAACTACCCTTTTTTGCTGTTCAACCCAGAATAGAAGTGGTAATTATTCTTCCACTGTCTCCAGAGAGCTTCTCAGAGTCACTGCGACATGTTCAGATTGCTTCAATGAGGCTGCATTTATGCATACGATAAATGGATGGCAGAAATGAACAGAATAGCTTGTTTGCAGTTATATTCAGGAGAAAAAAATGTTTTTGTTTCAGATGCAAATCCTGTTTATACAATGTGGAGGTCAAACCACAGCTTTGTTCCTGTCATCTGGTGGAATAATTGGAGAGAAAGAGGAGATGACTGGCTAGCAACAAACTCCAGTAGGCAGGAAAAGCACACATCTCTGTTTATACTTGTACAACTATCACGATAGAACAACTGCAGCCAAGAGAGTAACATATCCGTCCAACTGGCACGATTTTAATTGGTAAAGAGACAAGAAGTTAAAGCTGCAATCAGAAGAAATCGAGTTCATTACTACATTACCTGATGTGTCTGACTTTAATTAGCTGAAGTCTCACTTTACAAGCAACTATTTTTTTCCCCCTCTTAAATTATCAATCCCTTGGACAGTATAGGAAGTGCCATCACACAAAACTACTTTTCCCATATTTAATAGTACTGTACCACTCTTGGATCTACAGTATGGAAACAGTCCTTGTTTTATCTGCATTTTTGTATTTATCTTGGATGATTATGCTGTGCAAGTGCAAACGTCAAAATAAAACAAAAACCATTATAATCAGGAGATCAACGTGATATTTTTCATATTACTGAAAACATTTCTATAAATACATTGGAAATAAATCCTGGGTTGATTGTGTTGAACCAACAAAAAACAAATGTCTAAGTATTTGCATTTTTGATGTATTACCTTTGGTATTATTTGATCGTTAACATTAATATAATAGCTGTACCTCTATTTTGAGTCCAACCTTTTTCCATTTCAATTATTTGTCATCAGAAAATTATATATTTACAAACCATATTATTGAATTTTAAGATTATTCATTTTTGTAGTTAGGTGTCCTTATGGATAACTAGGGAAAATGATCCTGAGCAATATTCAAATATTATATATTAAGAGATTTAATTGAACTGATACTAAATGGGATTATTTCACATGCTGTACCAGTATTTTACAATAGAATTATCTTTGTTCCACAGTGGGTACTTCTGATACTTCTTTGTGCCACTCAGATCCTCGCAAATCAAAAAAAAACGTATAAGACCAAAACACTGATATTGGAGCAACCTCCTCCTTGTCAGTATGATTTAAAAGAGACAAATTATTGAACTTTGTTATTGTATACAATGAAAAGATTGCATAAAATAAAAGTTGTGTGAAAGTTAGAGAGAACATTTCCAGGGTAGCACAAATTGGCACATGGTTGAAATGATGTGATCGATAGCAGAAGTGCAGATAAACTTTAAGAAGAACATTTAAAGTGGCAGGAGGATCTGGGGCATGCTCAATTATTTTTTTCACAGTTAATATGAATGGGGCTGTAATGCTAAGAAATAGGATCCAGCCTAAAGCCCCCATCAGACTATTGTGAATCTGCTATGTGCTTCAGGAGTGTAGGAAGATTTGCTGACTAGGCAAATTAAAGTTCTTGTATCAGCTGTTTTCTGCATCTGATACTGCAGCTCATAGATTAGGATTCCTGACTAAAAAAGGTTGCCATGTACTTATTTTGGATATTGTAAAATGTATGTACACAAAGAATCACAACTCTTGAGAAAACCTGTGTCCCCAACCTTTTTTTTTCTTTAAGAAGTCAGTCAAACAGCATTTTTAAATGAAGAACCCTGTAATGTAACAAAGGCCTGTCCTGGCTAAATCCTACCTCTTACCTTTGGACTGCCAGGAAAGACCTTAAACCTAAACAAACCTAAACATACTAACCACATAATGCAATAATGGCAAAAAACAGATGTGCTACAAGCCTCCAAAACAACTTATAAAAGTTTATTGTAATGAAGACAGTATTTCAGTGTTTTAAAAGTGAAGTTATTTTCGCCAAATTATTGGAGCCAATCAAAGTGGAATAAAATATCTGATACACTCAAATGGAGAAAAGGAGAGAAAGAGAGACGAAAAACAGATGTCTGATTCCAAACACTGTAGGTAAAATGATATTAAAAATATTGCATATGATTTCAAAGAAATATTGACTGAAGCTATTTGTAATATGATTGAATTTAATATTTGTCTGAAACAATCTTTAATTGGACAATTATTTCCCAAAATGGTAAAGATGTGGCTTTTTATTATTTTATTCTGACAATCGAAACAAGTCATCTCCAAAATCCCTAAAGTCTGACAGCGCTTAGAAAATTTAAGCTAACACTGAATTTTTATAATATTTCCTAGATCGGAAAGCATACTTACCTTGTCATATAGACTGATTAGAAAGTGAATAGCAGCAATTAAATTGGCTCAGGGTTCAGCCGAAGGCTGTGGCTGTGCTCATTGGTCACTGTCAAGCACAAAGTCCTTTTTCTTCCTGCTGACTTTTGTTTAGTGCAACAGGCCTCAGGGATATTTTTGGCACTCAGAATAAATCAGAACCAGAGTGATAAATGTGATGCTGAATGCTCCCATGTAATGTTTCTTTGTTTTTCATACCCTCCGTTATTAATGGGTCTGTTAAAGAGACCTCACACAAAAAGATATACAAGGCATGAAATGAGATTAAAGACAAAACAAAAAACTTATGAGATATGCAAAAAGAAGGAAAGTCAAAAGAAACAGCAGGGCTTCTTAGAACCTTCTGACATTTTACAACCAAACAAAGTTTACTTTACTGAAATGTGAAGTAACTTATCATCTTATAAACAAACACAGTTGTGCATCCCTGTAAAGTGGGAGAAAAATCTTGCGAAACAAAAATCTGAAAAATTTGCCATCCATGTACATTTACTCCAATCTACATTGATACCCTAAAATCAAATATAGTTTTACAGATTAGACACTACAATCCAAATGCCTAAAATACAGTAGCCATCTTAATGGACAAGTCTTGCAAGGAGAGCATTATTAAGATTATCAGATCATATTATATTATGATCTGTAGAGATCAATCCAATCCAACAATAGCCCATAACGACCAACCCGAGGCATAGTCAAGTATCAGGTATCGTGCAAGCTAACAAAGAACCCAAAACGACGTGTTGTTTTCTAATATATAACATACATATATATAACATTTCGAAAATCAACACTAATTTTAAAATTTTGAACTGAAAAAGCTTCCAGGATGGGAAGCGAAACATCTTCAAACTTGGAAACCAAGTCCAGTGGATTGTTGTTGTTTTTTAACTCCTGGAATGACTATGACCTGGATGACTGAGAATCTTCACCAGCAAAGTGGTTCTACTCACAGAGATGTTAACTTGATTTGATTTTAATATTTCTCCTATGCGTTCCATAGGAATCAGAATCACAATCAAAATCAGAAATACTTTAATAATCCCAGAGGGAAATTACTTTTGTTACACACTCCAGTTACAGTTTTATGTATATATATACACATCCAACTACACAAGATAATACAGATAAAACTAAAAATAAAAAAGATAAAAATAAAAATAAGAATCAAACAGGAATAAAAAATGTTTCCCTTCTGTCTATGTCTTTTCTCATGAGTCCTAAAAGACCAAACCATGTTTTGTGACATCTACCTGTCAAAACCGACTCCAATCACAGAACACCATGATAGCTATTAGAGTGGAAGATTGTGTGTGTGAGGACTAGCTGTTGCAAAGAGAGGAGATTTTGCTGTTCCTCACATCCCATTTTGCTAATGGTTAGGTTTAGGGCTAAGGTGTCAATTGGTTAGGGTTAGGTATGCATTGGTAATGGTTAGGTTAGTTTTAGGGTTAGGGCATAGAAAGTGTTGAAAATGACTGGATGTCAACACATGGTCCTCACTACGATGGCAGAACGAGTAAGGGTGTGTGTGTGTGTGTATGTGTGTGCGTGCAACACCATAAGAATGAAACCAGGGTCTGAAAAATCATGGAGAGACATCAGAATCATTGACTCGTCTCCTTTTCCGGCTGTAAACAGTCTCTGCGGCAGCATCCTGGGATGTTATTAGAGGCAGTCAGGAAAATAAAGGAAGGAGATCTGTAAACACCTTGGCTCTAATGTCAACCTGCAAAAAAGGATTTTATAGCAAACATTATGGTCTAAAATCTTTTGTAGTAATGAAATGTGGCGGAGGACGAGTATTTGTGTTTGTTAGTTTTTTTATTCTCAAAAAATGTGCTTAAAGGATTTTATGACACCTGGATGTGTCTTCACAGTTATAGGTTTGGGTTTCATTATTATGTGCTCTTATCTTATTGTTTACAATCCTTCCTCTCCTAAGAACTGCTATTCATGCCTTCTGTCCCTCCATCCTTCCTTCTCTCAGGCACCTTTCATTCCCTTCCTCCTTTATCTCTTCATGTCCTTTCTCTTTCTTTGCTTCATGTCATGCAATCATCCTCATGTCCTCCCTCCCTTTTTTCATACATTCATTCATGCTTTCTTCTGTCAGCATTTCTTTTTCCTTCCATGTATCCTTTAAACTATACTCCTTCCTTTGTGTCTTCATTTCCTGTTTTGTATTCCTTAAGTTTTTATTTCTTTAGGTCCCTTTGTCCTTGTTTTAGACCTGCATTTCTTGCTTGTGCCATTCATTCCTTTCTGTCTTTCTTTCCTTTATAATTGCCATTTCCTTCTTCTGTTCCTTCCTCCCTGAGGCGGAGCCAAAAATGTTCCACATCAAAACTGTGGAGGAACCTTTTATTTTGAAAAATCCGTTTTCCACATGTTCTGTGTCTCTCTGAGAGAACCCCTAAAAGGAAATGGAGTTAGAGAGGAAGCAATGGAGCCAGCAGTGAATGGGAGGTCCAGCTCAGTCTTATGCTCCATTAGCAGTCAGTGTGTAATAGCACGGTTGGACATGTGTTCGGTGAAGATAACAGAGAAACGGCTGAGGCTGTGACAGAGAGAGACAGCCCTAACAGACTGGCCTCGATGTTTCACAGCCTACGACATGTCTTGCTGCTTTTCTGAAACCTCTCCAGACACCTTCAGGCAGAATAAATCTTAAGGGTAAAAAAACAGGTAAAAACTGTTCAGGCTGGAAATGAACTGATAACAGCAATTATCATTCCAAACTTAAACTACCTGATTTAACTTTTTCTTTTTTTTTGCTTGAAATCACCTCATTCAACCTTCAGCAGGTTCTGAGACTGCTGAATTATGTAGACCGTGTTGAAGCATTTCTCTTGCTTTATTCACATTGACTTCCAATTAATTTTAGATCTCAGTTGTGCCACTACCCTTTGACAACATGCCCACACGGAACGACTTTTCAGATAAAATATTTAAAATGTTACCAAAAGCAGCATTTGGAATTAACATGCTCTTCTTCTGACTGCTGAATTATTTTGAAATCATTTAAAATGTATAATGTCTGGATAAATTTTTATCTTGTTTTCAGGTTATGAATTCGTAGCAGGTACTACAAAATAAGAGTGTAAACGATGCAACCTTGAATAGAAGATTTCTAACAGTATTGTTTTCTTTACTAAATTATTAACATCCATAAGACAAGAGCAAAGTCTTAAGACAGACACCTACCAGAAATGGTCTATTTTTTATGTTGATTTGGTTCACATTATAAGTCAATTTCAAAAGATAGGTTGGTGCTAGTTTTGTTAATGTTATTTGTTTTTGTTGTTTTTGTTTATTGTTTATTTTTAAATCATTTAGTTGTTCTTTTTTTAAACTCAATGGTCATAGTCCCCTTACACTAAATATAATACATATCTTTTATTTTACACTACTTGTATTTTTTGGTGTGGTCTAAAGCATACTGTAGGTCTTCAACAGGGGGTCCGTGAACCCTAGGGGGTCCACAGAGGAACTGCATGAGGGTCGCGAATATGTTGCTTGATTAGACTTTTTTTTATATTCCCCTCTGCAATTTTTTCCACTATTTGAAATGTCTTTAAATACACATAAACATGAATTCAACACACTGTAGTAAACAGATAAATGGAGGTTAAATATGTCTTTCAGTCATCAATGCACACATTCAGCGACACACAGGAGCTCTTTCAAGCTGGGCACCGTTTCATTCACAACACCTGTCCCATCAACCAGGAATTACAATCAGAAATACTTTAATAATCCCAGGGAGAAATTACTTCCGTTACATGACTCCATCTGTAATAGAGTGACTATAGGACCATTTTGATACTTATTTGACATTCATACAATATATATAATTAGGGGATCCCTGCTCCATCTCCCCATCAGTTTGGGGGTCCTTGGCGGGGAAAACGTTGAAGACCCCTGGTCTAAAGGTTTCGCTCAGTGCTAGTTATCAGGATTGCTAAAAATATATTGAGTCATTTCAATTGATGATGTATTTTTTAAACAATGTCACAGCCATCATGATAATGTGAAGAGACAGGCATTTTCCATTTTGACAGATTATCAAAGATGCACCTACCATTACTTTAATAGCAGGACTTTAGCTGCTGATTATCTATTTTGTATATTTTCCTCACTGATGTGTTTGAGACTACTACACTGTAGAATTAGTCTCATTAATTTTGATTTATCAATTCAAAGCAGCTAAATCATGATTGTCTGCTCTTCTAAAGGAACCAGCAACAAGTGGTTAAAGATACAGGATGTGTGATGATCTGCCCTGATAGCTCACCTTAATTGTTGATGTTATTCACCTGCTTAACTCTGCCCAGTTCCTTATTACTCCTGATTCTATCCACCTGAGTTTCTGCTTTATATTCTGCTCAGCCTGAACTATCATGGCCAGATCATTGTTTCATTTCTGTTTGTGTCCTGTCTGTCGGTTTCGTTAGTTAGATTTATTTCCAAGGTTTATGTCCCATTCTTTAGCCCTTGTCTTCAGGCAAGTTTATTCCCTAGCCAGTGACGAGAGCGTTTCAGCATTTCCTGGTGTTTCTGATTTCCTGATTCTGTAACCTCTCAGCCACTGGTCATGTCTGTCCCCGTCAAATCTGTACACCTGAAACTCCTTTCGATTCCTGCTGGATTCTGCCTGTCTTCATCGGTGCATTTCTGTTTGAGCTGGTTGCTCTACGCACAGGACATTGAACCTGCCTTCATGCTCTGATTCCTGGAAGCCTGGATCCCTCTGTTCCTGTTTGGATCGGAGCCTCTGATCGAACGGGTCCCTGAACTGTTACTGCCTGATCTGTTCTCCCCTGACCAGGATTGGCTTCCTGTACACATTCTCCGGGGTTGCAGCATCAGGGACACTCTGGGCGGCTCAGGGCCGCATTTGGTTGGCACTGCATCGGCTGATCCTGCCTATTATTGAGAGCACGGACTGAACTGTTAAATCAAGTCAGTGATTTGGTTGGATAATTATCTCCTGTCAGATGATCGTGGTCTCTTACCTATGTTTCTCCCTCCAGAGTGTCAGTGATTGGGAGGTGCCCCGCCCCCCTCCTGCAGTCGGTGCAGGTCCGCAGATCCTCAGCCGCCCACTTCAGTTCTGCTTCTGTTTATTTTAATAAATGCTTTGAACTTTCCTACTGACTGTCTCACCTTGAATACTGGGTCCATCGGTCCTGTTTTGGACAGTTTATATATATATATATATATATATATATATATATATATATATATATATATATATATATATATAT
>NW_015151429.1:24916-45514 GCF_000732505.1 Cyprinodon variegatus
TATATATATATATATACCAATATATATAAAAACTTAGTTTAGATACAGAATTTTTTTTTATAAAGAATGGACGAATTTTTTGATGAAAGTGAATGTTACATTTTTTTTCAAGGTTGGGGGGGGACTAAATTAAGTACACTTAATATAGGCAACATATCTACATAACACTACAAAAGTGTATTTTTGTTTTATTTTTTCGAGTTATCTCATGCAGTTCATCAATATAGTATCTTAGAAACTTTTTTTTTTAAGAACTGACAAAAGACAATTTCAACTTCCTATAGAAAAAGTTTATCATTGAGTGCCAAGAGAGCAACAGCAGTCCTGGAGAAAAGGGTTATGATGTAGAACGTATTCAAGGACAGTGAGAGTTCACAATGTCAATAGTGGAAGTTAAAGATTAGATTGATGTGAAGGACATCAGAGATTAACAGAAATATTTGCTTTAAACCTTTTGATTTACATATAAAATCCAAAGACTCCAAATAATTTATGAAAGTTTTCCCCTTTATTTTCTCTTCAGTTTTATATGTCGGTAAGCTACCCCCTGGAGGAAAGGAATGTAGCGCATGCTTGTAGGTTTTCAGATAAAGAGCATACTCTTTATCATGTCCTGATCATGTACAGACCTCTATTTATTCCTCATTTTATTAAAATGTTTGCTGTTTGCAATTTTTGCTGAGTAATTGTGAGTATTTATACAGTAATAAGCTGCTTGATGAGTTTCAGGTTTCATGATCATAGCACTGAAACAGCATTGATTAATGTCACTAACATCCTAATAGCCACAGATGATATACTTATTTTCATACCTGTCCTGTTAGCTCTCAAGCCTCCATTTAAGAGTTGACAGTCACAACAGTTCCACATGCTCAAAGATGATGTAGAGTTTACTGGAAACATCACTAGGGTGGTTTAGATCATACTTGTCAATATGCTCAGATGATTTTTTTTTATTGATAATTCTTCCTCACCCATTAGAGTCATTTAATGGAGTACCATTGGTCTAAAGTCTTGGATTAATTCTGTTTCACTATTTAACATTTTACAGCATGGAATAAATGTAACAAATGAAATAAATGAAACTTGGATGTATTTAACTATGGAGTCTGATGAATTAATCAGTTAACTGAAATGAGTTTCAAACATTTACCTTAATTTCACATCACTAATTGTTATTTCTTCCAGAATGATTACTTGCACTTCTTTCCATCTGTACAATACCAAAAATGTTTGATGTTCTAGTTAACGGTGATGCTGAAGAAACTTGTCTTTGCATTTACCTGGGAGCTTCTGTTGTTCTTTATTCATATTAGGGATTCATATAAACTAAAACAGGCTACAGGTTGTCCAAAGACTACAGTAAGGGTTCTGGTCAAAATTAAATGGGCAGACTATTGTTTTTCTCCAATTTTAGCTTCTCTTGGTTGTGTCCAGGATACATACTAAAATACTTCATTTTAAAGCCCTCAATAATGAAGCTTCCTCATAGCACAGAAGCACAGGGTGTACCCCGCCTCTCGCCCATAGACAGCTGGAGATAGGCAACCGGCACCCATTGCAACCCCATCAGGGGGTCGGAAAATGAATGGATGGAAGGATGGATGGAAGGGTTTCCAATGAATACTTCATTTTTACCTTCTCCTGTTTCTTTCTTGTTCTTCCCGAAAAATCGAAACAATCAAAAAAGGAATATACTTGCTGGTGATAAAACTACACAAGAAACTGCAAATAGAGAAGGCATCATATACATATCCTTCACTCTTTTCATCACTAAGAAAAAGCCACCATTCATACAAAAAGGAGGTGCTTATTTCCTTTAATGTAGTTCTTACACAAAGTAGAAAACAGATGCAGTTTAAACATCTCGCTAGGAGACAACATACTCAATCAAACTCACATTTGTTTCATGCTAACTTGAATTTAATTGTTGGTGTTAAATGGGGTAAGATGTATAGCTCTAATCAACAAGCACATATGTTCATTTGAGATAAGTGCAGAATAAATGCCACTTATGTAATACATCTAATGCATTTGTTTTCCATATTTGATCATTGTGTTATTTTTCCCTTATGAATTGAACAGTTTGATTCACTTATTCCCTTAATGTGTTAATATTTCATTGAACCGACTGTACAGAGGGAAAGGTTGCAGAAATCAGAAGCCTGGTGTGTTAAGTTTTAAGAGCTATATAAGTGCAAGAATACTTAAGAATATATCTGCAGTGTTCTTTGACTTGCATGAATAGACAATACAAGATAGACCAGAGCTTGATTTGCCTAACATTGAGACAACGTGACTTTAAGATGTTTTTGCTTAGTATATCAAGAGGAAACTGTTTTCGCCTAATGCAGATGGTCCCCTTATTTTTTCTCCTTTTTTATCAAAATGTCCTTAACTGTCTCCCTCAGATGAAGGACCAGATTTACTAGAATCTATAGGAATAAATATCCTGTGAAAATATAACAACATGAAGGAAATTTAAACTAATTGTCATAAAACTAATTGTTGTGGCACCTATTGATTCAGATTCCATATCAGTTGTCTCAACAGTTTTTCTGTGCTATTTGTGCTGTAATCTAACTTCTCTGATAATGTACCAATTGGAGAGGATATTTTCTGTTCACAATCCCTTTTGGGACCATGCAGCTTCAGCCTTTGGTTATGCATTTCCTAAACTTTACAGAAAGTCTATATCTATCTATATATTCTATACATATAATCTATATATATATAATCTCCAGACTGATTCCTTGAAACAATTAACATACTAATTCTTCTTAACCTGAAACAATTACTGTATGCGTGCCTTTAGCTTTAAGAGGTGTTAAACCTGGAACTTGCTGGTCTTGTACCCCTATTGGATAAAAGATACACAGTGTTGATTTGATTTAGAACATGCTTTTAACAATCCACACCCATTAGTGTTTCTGTGAATTTCACTAACCTGTTTCCAGTTTATCCCTCCATGCTTTATTTTTCTGTTCATTCATTGCTTACATTCTGTTTACAGTCAATTACTGTCACCCTGGTTTCCTCTGTGTCCTGTAAGCTGATTATTTTTTATTAAAACACATCGATCATTATGCGCCTACTGATGTCCTGTTGCCATTTTAGTCCCACACCAGAAAAGACACTCTTCATCATTGGTAGTGAGTTGAATGTTTTTGTTGTGTTTCAGCTTGTTCTCAAAAACATTAAAGCAAATAACTGTGTTTTTTTTTAATTATAATTATTCTTTTTAGCTCAACAAGGACCTCTCATTTCCCCAAATCTGTATTGTAACATGGTCAGCTTTGATAATGTTTCCAAGCAGGAACAGGTGCCTCAAATGAAGTTCTGCTGGCCTTACAGTGCCCCGTGCATTGTAAGGCCAGCCTTGCATCTGACTTTCTGCATTTAGCTGTCTTCCTATCACACTTTTGTATTGTTTCGGATGCACTCACTCTGTTACTGTAGATGGGTTAGGTCAAGCTGTGACAATAAATCACGTGAAACGTGAAAAAAGGGAATTCTGGTCAGCGGTAGTGTATATACAGTATAGTACAGATCGTTTGGACAGACCTTCTCATTCAAAGAGTTTTCTTTATTTTAATGGCTTACATATAAATATATATATATACATACACATATATATACATGAATATATATACATACACATATATATACATGAATATATATGTAGAGGGAAATATTTATAACATTTCTGAAGTGCTTTACTTACATGTCTTTTTAAACATATTTAAAACTGACTGCAGAATGTTTGTTCAGCAGCAGTCATTCTTGGTGCCATTTAAATTAGCAAGTAAAATTCAAAAAAATTATTTTGTTTTTTGTCAATCTTTTAAATTTCTTTCTTTCTATCAAAAGTCTCCATTCCATGGGAAGCAAACACAGGTCTTATTTCATAGGACCCGCCTGCCATGTGTGCTCAAAACATCTCCCTGAAGTCCCATCTAACCTTTTATAAAGGGGGAAAAAAAAAACACACATAGAGAAGTGGGCACATGGCACAGGAAAGACCAAGCGATAATGGGCTTTTTACCGGCTGAGAAATTAGGTCCAGAGGTTTTGCTTCTGGCCTGAACATCTACTGATCATTCTGACCTCTAACGGTTTGTTTGAGGCCTGATTGACTGACTGGAACATCACTGGAAAATCATCAAACACCCGATATACTCACACAGCCTTGTTGAGCTGGGAAGTTGACTCCTGATTTGTAATAAGTGACTGCTAGTAACCCTGATAAAAATAAACAGCGAAGACAACAAAATTAATATTTTTTTGTTTCATTTTTTAAAATCTTGTATTATAAAACCTACAACAGAGAGTGTCCCAGACAACTTTCGTACTTTAAGTACCTTGGAGCTATTCAATAACAATCTTAAATTTAAATGTATTTTATTGGAACTCATATAGTAGGCCAACATAATGCATATTTGCACAGTTAAATAAAGGTGGGCATGTTATTTTTGCAAGTCAATATCTAAATTGTGTTGGCATTAACTTATGTTTAAGGTACTGGCTAAATCCGTAGTAGAATAATAATAATGTAGTAGAATACATTTTCTGGGCTCTTTTGATATCCTAACAATATATATATATCATTGATACCTATATTTGCATGCTGAGTTTGTAATATTTTTTTCACATATATATATATATATATATATATATATATATATATATATATATATATATATATATATATATATATATACTTAAAATAAAGCTATTCATTTATTATTTCCATTTTGTAAGCTTTATTAAAATACAACAGATTTTGTGTTTAATATTTTACTACGTTAACTTCATTTTGTGATAGGTAGTTCACAACTTTTGTCCTTTTTGTTGGCACCATGGATTTAAGCCAAACAATAAAGCTAATGCCACTTCTGTTGTTTCAGAATCAGGTCAGAATCAAATTGACTTTATCAAGCCCTTGCGGGAAATTATTTTCTTGTGGGGGTGCTGTGCGGTGCTAGTGGCGAGAGGATGAATTTCTTTTAAAAAATTTTAAAAATCCTTTGCACAAATTATAAATTTCTTATGAATAGTTTGGAAAATTATTTGGCCTTTTTTTCTTTCACTATTATGTGTATTTGGAATTTAATTTATTAATTTTGAGGCCTGATTAACACAAGTTTACAGAAGTTACGTTGTTGTGACAACTTCAAGCAAGCTAGTGGTCGCCGGGTAAAGAGGTATCCCGCGTGGCAGCTGGCAAGTAAATTTACAGAGTCTAATGACAGAGATGAGGAGGAAATATGGGTATTTTCTTTGAAAACTACAACCAGTGAAGATGAAATACCACAACCACCACAACGGAGAGCAACCGGAGTGTCGAGTCTGTCCACCTGCTTCTGATGGTAGTTGTACTGGCAGGCCCAGCCCCAGCACCCACAACCCAACCTAGGGTGATTGGATTAGACAAGCCTTTCCAGCCAGTCTATCCAGTTTCATATTTCCTACACTAAGTTGTGGTAATGACATATTCTCATGTTCTTTGGCACCCACTTGGTTTGCTAGATGGCAGTGGCAGCATTGTGCGGAAGACACTGATCATATTTTTTGTTTCGTTTGTGGGAAAGCAGTCAGAGAAAAATCATCCCTAGAGACAAATTTAAATAGACAACCTCTTCATGAATGCCAAGAAGAGATTGTCTGATTGGCGTAAAGCCACTAAACATTTTTATTGTGAAGTTTAATTATTAGCACATATATTCACCTAAGAACTGATTAATCTGACTGATGATGTCTGTTTAAACAGACCCTGGTTGCACGCACTGAGGTGTACATGACAATAAAGTAGTGAATCTTAATCAATTTATTTGTTTTTGTTCATTGTATTTTAAATAGGCCTATAGGCTCATAGCTTTAATGGTTTAATATCTCCAGTTGATTTAAACAGCATACTCAATGCAAAGCTTTAAACTACTTGTGTACCTAAAAATCTTAATTTATACATTTGTAAACTTAATAAAAATAAAAAATAAAACAATTCATCACCATTTTACCTTAATTATTTAACGTATTTAAATTGTGTGTTACCAGAACACTGTAACTTTACTAACATTCTAAAATGAAGGAAAATGTGTTGTTTTACTGCATAACCTATACCTTAAATTTTCAGCATTTCCCTCTTTTCTTTTTGCTCCAAGGTTTGTTTTGTGTGTTCCACACTCAAATAGAGACGGAAACATGGCTTCAGCTTTAAGACTCCTGCTGCATGAAATAATCTCATATCAGATTTTGTTAATTTTAAATTACTTCAAACCATTCTTAAGAACAGGTAGTGTGACTCTAATGATCAGTTATTAATTAAATAGTTTTAAGTGTTGCAATGTTTTTATTGTCCTTCAAATGTGTTTGACTGTATTATTATTATTAAGTGTGCTTTAGATTTTCTGTCCTGGCCCGCTTTGCAAATAAGATCTAGATCTCAATTAGGTTTCTGGTTAAATTAGGGAAATCAGTGTGACTCTAATAATCAGTTATTAATTAAATAGTTTTAAGTGTTTCAATGTTTTTATTGTCCTTCAAATGTGTTTGACTGTATTATTATTATTAAGTGTGCTTTAGATTTTCTGTCCTGGCCCGCTTTGCAAATAAGATCTAGATCTCAATTAGGTTTCTGGTTAAATTAGGGAAATCATATGGCAGCTCATAAATACAATGTTTAAAAGTGGGGATATTTTAATTTATATAATGGTTATATCTGTTAATTTCCTTTTTTTTTTTTATTCTGAGCAACACAAACTATGTGTAATGATGTAGCATAAAACTGAAAAAAATGTCAAATGTCATCCAGATTAAATGGTTTTCTTCTTCTCTGATCTTCACTAGTCTTGCATCTGTCTATTGAACAGTCAGATCAGATCTTTTTTCCCTTCATCATCAGGTTGCCTTGCCATGCAAGTATCAACGCTCTCGCTCTCAATTACTTAGCTCCCTGGATAATATTGGAATTCATGTTCTAATGCTGCTAATCAATTCAGTTGGTCTATGTTACAACCCTAGGCATTATAAGCAGTGTAGCTCTTTTTTGTGCCTGCCTTACCTGCCTTTGTCCAGGTGATTGGGATTTGGCACAGGACATAAAGCACTGTCTCTTCAGCTCTCTCTATTGCTTGCTTTCTGGCTTTACTTTCTTTGCCCCTCCCTGATGGACATGTTGCTGCTCTACTGCTGCTTTTCTAAATGTTGTCTCATTTTCTAAATGCTTTTCTTTCCTCACTGCCCTCTTAGCTCTGAGCTTTTTAATGCAGGTTGGGTTTCTTTTTGTTTGTTTTAGTCAGTTTGTTGATGTTATTTTTTTCACCATTTCATTGTAACTACTTCCAAAGATCGCCACTGCTAGCCTATTTCTTCTTCACCTTCTCTTAATGGCCGGCTGCTGGCTGGAATCCAAGTTTAATATGCTTTGTGCCACCTGGTGGACTTGAGAATGTAATAGTAGATAGTAGGTAGTATGGAAAATGAATTCTGGTGATTACTTGTGAGCACCGGCCATTCTGTAATTCTCAATAATGATGGCCAGTCGGCTCCTGTAAGAACTAGACTGGAGGCGTAAGGCTTTTACTGTTTCCAGTATGCTATTGGCTAAGCCTCTAAACTTATTCCTTGCCATTTTGCTTGTCCAACTCATTCCTGACTGCTGTTTTTTTTTTTTTTTTTTTTTTTTTGACAACCGCAAACATATAGGCATATTATTTAGGAATAATTTGGGTAATCTTTTTTTTTTAGGAAGGAGTTCATGTAAGTTTAGCCAGAGCCCTTTAAGTGAAATTAGTTACAACAAAAGAATCCATTACCTTTATCTTTAATAAGTCATGCAGGTAACATTTGATATTTTCACGGTTACACAGTAGGTTAGAATTAGAAAACTTTTAAGGTGACGCTATTACCTGAAGATTTCTGCTGCTCTTTGTAACTAAAAGAACAGAGATAAAAGGTTCAGGGAAAAATAACACTGATGCTGGAATGGAAACAATTTCTTTTCACCCATTTATATTTTGCCATTTTACAAAAGGTCTGAAAATGTAAAAAAAAAAAATGTATATAGTAAAAGAGAAATGAGTATTGTCTATCTGCTGAAAAATGAAAGTACTGCACAGGTAATTTCATTCATTTTTTAACACAAACTACCTCATCCCTTTAGACAAAATCAGAGTAGATTTCTTGAATCTAGATAGAAAGCTTTAGGTATATTAGAAAGAAATGAAACTAAATCCCAGGAAGATAGTCATCTTGGTCTTGGAGGGGTTGATAGGATATGATTTCTTGATAGAGAGCAAACAAGCACAAAGTGATTGACGGGAGCAGGAAAGCTAGGACTCAGAGAAGGAATTGTTTTGCTGATGAATGGAAATCTGTCTTTATCCCAAACAAAAGCTGTCAGAATTCAGTTCGTTGTACAAGAGAATACTTCTGACCTGCGGTTTTTAAAACATGCTGATCCTTTACCAAAATGCGTGTCCTGTAAAAAAAATTATACAATGTCCAAACTTTTCATGCATTTATAGCATGCGAGTCTGTTGCTATTCTCAGCTGAGGAGCAGAGTGTGCAGGAAGCATATTAGCATTCAGTGAGACACGCGGTGAAGTCTCATCAGCTTGTCAAACTAAATTACAGGTGCAGAATACACAGTGAATCATTCATCACCTCACACTGTCCTCCCAAGTCTCCAACTGCTTCCTCTTTGTTTAGCCACGATGCTCCATTGAAGATTCATCCAATCAATGTAATTGCTGGTGATTGTGCGACTCAATCCAGTGCCTCCTTACAATCACAGCTACGATCAATACCCCCCGCTCCCACCCTGCTGCTGTCACAATGAAGGATTATTCATGCATGCTACAAGGAGATAAATTATTTTTTGTGAAGATTTATCCGATTGTTACTTAAATGTTCCATACAGTAGTTTATGTCTATAAAGTCTTTGTCACGCTTCGTTTGAGTATCCAATGAATTAACATGGAAGAATGCACATTAAGATGTTAATATATGTTTCAGTAGCAGGATAATGCAACGTAATGTGTTTGTTGCCTACATAGTACTTTTACATGGTATTTACACTCATACTCTTCGTCTTCCAACTGGCTTTAGGGTGCTTTAATCTTGGTAGAGAAGCCTGATTTCCTTTTAACCTCAAGCCTCCTCAAGCTCCGTTGGGGGGAAGTCCAAGGCACTCCAGGGCCAGCCAACAGAAACAGTCTGCCCAGTGTGTCCATCCCCTAGGCCTCCTCCCAATGAGACATGCCTCAAACATCCTACCAGGCATCTAAGGAGGTATCCGAAACAGATACTTAGCCAACTCACCTGACTCATCTAGATGTGGAGGACAAGTGACTCTGCTCCAATGGACAAACTCCTTACCCTATCTCTGAGTGAGTTTCCCGCCACCCTAAAGAGGAAGCTCATTTTGGTCACTTCTATCTGTGAGGTCAAACCAGATTTGAGCTGGACAAAGTGTGACACAAAATAACTGGTGTCTGCTTCTGCTAAGACGTGACAGCTTGGTTGAGGGGTTCCTTAGTGTATTCCTTCATCTCTGGTGCCCAATGGTTTCCCAGTATTGTTTCAGTTGATAAACTTTGTCCATGGTCTATCTGAAATCCTTCCAGGCCAAAGTTTTTGCAACTACAACTGACCTGGTAGTGACAAACTTGGCCTCATGCTTGCTGCCTCAAATCCTCTTTGGCCACAGCTAACCTTTTAGCCTCAGCTACTTTGGGCCTCATCAAGTGTTAAGGCCGATAACGCGGTAAACGCAGACTATATTATCCTAGCCTCACATGGAAGCCGAAATTTTTTTTCCCAGATATGGGAGTTTAGTACTTTCTTGACTGAGGGCTCTGCCAGAAGTTCCAAGCAGACCTTTTACTACTTGCTTCACTCGGTCTGCTTTGTCATTTTGTATACACTCTGTGTATACAAAATGAAAATGAAAGTTGTCGAAGTCTAAGTCTGTCAGGATTCTAATCCTTCTTGCATGTGTAAATCACCGCTAGGTGGTGAATTGTGGACTCTCCACCAGTGTCCAAGATATAGGGCCGAAGCTATAACTACAAAATTGGTTATCATCCTACAGCCTTGGGTGTCCTGTTGCTAAATGACTGAGTACCAAGAGAAGCACTATCCAGCCACTCTTTAAGGGAAGCTAATAAGGCCTGGTACTCCCTCGCATATGCCACAGTAATATTTAGAGCTCTCTTCCCTACCCAAAGGGACAGGGTTTTGACCCTCTCACTCTAGGCTGAGCTAAAACACGAGATGGCAAAGCAGGAGGGATACAAGTAATCTCACCACAGAAATCCACCTTTTTTCATGGGCAGGGCTGTTGCACCAGTGGGGGATGTGGATCTTTTAACACCCACACTTTTAGTTTTAAGCTGGCTAAACAAAGACAATTTTCCTAGAACAACAGTCCCTTTCTTCTGTGTTATGCTCCCTATATTTGCCCCCTTCCTTCTGTTCCTCAGTCACCAGCTCTCCTGTTGCTCCTGACACTGGCTGCTGATTGGCTGTCCTATCTTAAGTTCTGCCTGCTGTCTTATTCTTGTCCTATTTCAGTTTGTACTAAGGAAGCATCAAAAGGTATTTACACAGAAGTTACTTATTTGAAGCGGACATCTTGTTTCTCTGGATACTGTAAAATATTTCTGCCAGATTGACAACCTTTTAGGTCCTGAAAATAATTTTTTGCCAATATATTTTGTAACAAAAAAACCTGAAAGACTGTTTAAATAAAATTATTAAACATTTTAGTTTTAGCTAAGCTTTAAAATAATTGACTTATTTGAGTTTTCAGTTATAGAGGAGGAAGAAGTACGCAGAACTTATACTCCAGTGCTGTAAGAGCAGCATTTCTTAATCATAGTTTTACTTAAAAAATAAAAAAAATAAACAGTAAAAAGTAGTGATATAAGAAATTAGGAGAAAAACAGTATGTGTTTAAAAGCAATTAAATGATCATGACTGATTCAATATTTGCAAAATGATATTAAGCAACATAAACTGTTTGAATATTGGTGTTTTAAAGAATGAAACATGAATATTCTACATAATTATAGACTAACAATTTCAAATGAAAGAAACTCAAAATGTGTTTCTGTTATAAAACTTATGAAACTAATTATTATTCTCCCTTATGTATGAATCAGAATGGGGTTTGTTTCTTTCAATAACATATAATACACCGTGTACTGTATATCAACTTTATCTACAAATAAGCAACAACCACCAGATGAAAAAAAATCACATTAAAACAAAGAAGCTCAAGTCTCACTAGAACATTACTGTAGGTGTTTTTCTCTATGGTGCATTTTTGTTTGAGACAAGTCTGTTCTTCATTAAGTGAAGTTAATAATCTTTGTATGAGTAACCACATATTTTACTCAAGAGTAACAATACTTCTTCATGGTATTAATCAAGTAAAGGTACAACAAAAGTACACATATATTTTTGTTTTTTATTCAAGTTAAAGCTACAGGCTGTTGTTTTCAGTGACATTCAATGGTCTGAGGGTAACGGTAGCTGAACTGGAGACCGTCTTCTCAATTGATTACTAGGTGTGTTTACACATATAGTTTATTGGTATAGTAGTTTAGTATTTTACTACTCTATGTAGTATATAGATTTTATACAGGCCTAACTTTCCAGACTCATATTTAAGTGTAATGGGGATCTTTACAATCACAGCTTTGTGTTGCCGCAGAGCAAAGATGTCTGCCTTCATATATCCAAGACCTGCCCCTATGTATTTATAGATAGAAATTTCTAAGGTAACACAAACCTTAAGATTGAGACTTACAATTTGTAGATGGTAATAAATAAAATACTTATGTGAAATATATTACATTTCTGTCTTTTAATCCATTTAATTATTACATACTGTAGCTTTAAGCTAACTAATATCCACCTCTTCTGGTTTAGGATAAAAAGAGGGCATCAGTTTCAGAAAGTGTATTCAGTAATTTTTAATTATATAAGCTAGTATCCATGAGGTTCATTATTAGTCATATTGTTTTTGTTTAATGTAAAACCTACAGGCATTTTTTTATGAAAGTGTTGGATGTTGGGATCTGGAGCGGTACCATCCATCTCCAGCAGAGTGCGCCGTGGATCCTCCTGAAGCTGAGCCTCCAACACACCTGAGGCGCATCTCGTCATCAGGAGGACCTGCAGTATATAACCGGCCTTCAGCCCTTGCCTCAACGCCGCAGTGTTGTTCCAGTTTGGTTAGCACCTAAGCCTAGAACCTCCTGAGAATCTCTAGTGATCTCCCTAGTGATCAGTCTCTCTTCTAACCTCTCGTTGTCTGTGCTCTCACAGGAAACCTGTTCCCTTGGAAGCTCTGGATGAGCTTAACCTGCCGAGCCTGCCCTCAGAGCCAAACCTGAAGACTCTCCTCTGGATTCCTCTGCAGCTCTTGGCTAAGAGCTGGAAACCAAAACCCAAGGTCTGCATTCAAGTCAGAAGTAAGATGCTGAAGCGGTTATTGAACTCTGCTGAACAAATCAGTCTCTGGACCCAACAGTTCCTTCCTCAAAGAGAAACCCGGACTCCTCAAGGTAATCTTCTGAAACTTCCAAACGCAAACTCCCCAAGTGCCAACGCTAACTGAACTGTCATCCTCACAGACTCCAGTGAACCTGTCCCCGGCCAGAACCAGTTCCAGTTCACATGATTAATGTACTTGTGTTTTAAATAAACATTATTAAACTTTCCATCTGCTTCCGTGGTGTTCTGCATATTGGGCTTCTCTGAAAACCAATCATGACATTGGAAATATTTGGAAAACCTGATAAGATTGCTTTAAAAATAAAAAACAATCATTAGGAATTTCATTGCAGAATGAATTATGAGCAGTGTTTAAAACCTTGCCACACCACTACTATAGATAGTCCTACCTCTCTCAAGGAGCTGACACAAGACGCTTGCTGACAAACCCTTGTTATGGCTCCTGGGTGAGGCTCGAGCTCTGCCATTCTGGGGAACATCAAATGTCTCGATTTTTTTTAGTCATCATAATAGTTTTTGGACTGCTTTTGGGAGACCCTACCAGGTGCATTTCAACTCTCAACAACAGCCATTGTAATCATCCAAGCACTGAAACCATTCTATCATGTTTAAACCAATGTTTAAAGAAAAGTGCATTAATTGTATTTAAAGCAAAATAAAGGAATCATTGGTTTGTCAATACTTATGTTTAGACATCCTTAAAGCGGCTATTGGATGGCCGGATACTATTTCATAAATACTGGAAGGGTGCAATACAAATAATGGTTAAAGCATTAAAATATTATTCCATAGTAGACAAGACTAAGCAATTAGGAGGATTCTTGGCAATAGTGAGTAACTACCCAATAAATAGTTAAAAGGTAACAGATTATAAGCGGAAAAGACACCTATACCTTGCTAAGAATACAGCATAAGTTATTGCTAGGCTGGACCTCGTCTCTTTCAGGAACGTGACCAGCAAGTACCGTGAAGGTACCCCACGCCTCATATACAAAGCGTGTATACACACAACACTTGCCATGCATTATTTTCAGCTCAACTTGGCATTGAAAAATGAATGATTAATCCAAGCGTGTGGTGATTCCCTAAATCTCTTGAACTTCTGTTATACATTGGGCCATGAAAGTAAAAAGCTCAATAGAAAAATAGATCACAAAGCACCAAAACTTACCTAGTTTTATGTAGTTTAGTTTCATGTAGTGCATTAACCTACACAAATTTAGGTTTTCTTTAGATGCATTTTACCTGATACGATTGTTTTTTTCCGTCTTGTATTTACTGCCAGGTTTTTGTCTTTAACCCATCGTCTCCCTTTATCTAAATCCCAATTAAGTCAGACACATTATCTAAAAAATACAATTTGGAATCATCAGCATACATAACTACAATTGTTTTCTCCAATATGCAGGACAAATCATTAGTAAACACAGAATTGAAGCAAGAAGACTTCCTTGATTGTAGTAATGAGCAGTGGACCTTTAGTAGGTTTGTGGTCAAGTTCAGAAAAAATGGAAGGTAGGTTAGCATAGCCTCATGGAAGCATGGAGACTGAGTAGAGGGAAGCCAGTGAGTTACACCTCTGACAGACCTTTAAGGTGGAGGATTTTTTCAACCCTTCGACACCAGGGGTGAGGGAAGGCTTTTGTGTTGTTAGTGGGCTGGAGCCTTATCAGTTTTAGCCTGTTTCTTTAAGGCACTGACTCAGTGATGGCCAAAGCTGGTGCTGCCCAGTTGCTGAGGACAGGATGGCTTGGAGATGTGCGCCTGATTTGTATTTACATCCAAACATGGATTATTTTTATATAGACAGCCTGTAGAAGTGGCACAGACATGTATCAGCAGGTATTGTTTGAACAAATAAGACATTTTAACTGCAGTAGTCACCAGTCAACCTACTGGTCACTAACACAGTTTTGAGTCAAAAAATGCAGAACTAAAACATCTCATATGTAAATGTAACACATCAACCCATAGACACAATTGATACTTTTCATATACAAAAAAAATGGTTCGCTTTGGTAACACTTTATCCAGTGGGTGGAATTGACTAAGATCTGTATTAGCAGGTAAACATACAAAAAATAAAGACTTAAAAGAAACCTCCAAATCTTTTATCGGTGCACCCCAAAATATTTAATTTTTGCTTTTACTGTCACAGTTTGTACTCTGGCTTCTTTATACAGTCTAAAAACATGACTGTTAGGTTAATTGGCTATTCTAAATTCTCCTTAGGTGTGAGAGTGTGCTTTAATTGTTGTTTTTCCTGTTTCTTTCTGTGTTGCCCTGCGATTGACCTGTCCAGGGTGTACCCCGCCTCCCGCCCGTAGACAGCTGGGGATAGGCAACAGCACCCCTCGCGACCCCACTTGGGATTAAGCGTGACGGAAAATTGATGGATAGATTCATGCATGGATGTCACAGTTTTTTAGTTAAATTCCTCATAAACAGTGTCATTTTCAATACTTTTTTTTTTTTTTAAGAGGGAAAGATAAGTTCTGGAGGAACTGTAAGTGGGCTAATAATCAACGAGATGATCAAGCTGTCCAAAAATACAAAAAGGAGCTTCAGTGTCAATCAAGTCGTGTTTCTAATTTGAGATTTCACTGGAGAAAAAATACAACAGCATTGCATTTGTTCCATAAATCCTGTATGATTTATTAGAATTAACTCTGGTACCAAATTGTCTCATTAGAGTCTTGAATAAAGAGGAACTCTAATGGCCTAGACAGCAAATTGTGGGTTCTCTTCCAGTGTGCAGACTGCATTTTATTCTTCTCTTTACATATAGCTTCTTCTAAAACTCTAAAACATATAGGTCCTTCTAAAACTGCTGAGCTTACCTCTTATCAAGCTCGGCCAGTTGATGGTACTGACACAGTGACTACCTTCTGAATGAAAAAAAAAAAGCTGTTTCTTTATTTTTATGTTATTTGTTTAAACTTAAATGACAGTCATATTTTAATTAGGAGATCTTCACTTAATGCATATATTGCTTATAGTTATAGTTCCAGCAAAAGATGAATTTATCTAAGAGGCGATAAATAATTGTAGCTATTTAAGGATCCTACTAAAATGTTAAAATGTGAAGCAACAGACTTTGACTGAAGCATCTTTCCTATTCTGCCTCTTTTTTTAACTTTTCAATGCCCCTCTTAGTTGATGAAACTCAGCATGTACTTTATAAGCGCAATTTGTCTGTGTATTTCCAGTTGGGGCACTGTGTGTCAGTCCTGCGCCCCTGCCACGGTGCTGAGCAGTGCCGATGTCCTAAGCTGTGCTGATGGATTGCTGGGCTGCAGGCTGCCGGATGCAGGCGCTCGCATCAGCTCCCACTGACACAACGAGACCCTTTAGCCAAGGGGGATGGGTTAGAATGCAACTATTAGAGCAGTGCCGAAGAGTTCCCAAGCTCATTATGTGGCATGCACACAGGCAAACAACACTGTGGCCTCTCAGGATGCAGGTCCATAAACATCTAGACCGAAAAAATGCTAAAAGCATGAGATTGGTTCTCATTGATGCCTCACCTAGCAATATGTATTGGAAAAAGCTGGAGAGTAGAACAATTTACCAATTTAAAAATGGTAGCATCATTATGTGAATGGTTGATATACAGCATCAAACCACACAGGATGGCACAGTATCAGAACAGGTACACAGGCACATTTGGTGCCTGTTAATGATATTTACTTGTGTGAGCAGAGCCTGTAATTTTCATCTGCTTCCTCTGCTGGTGTTTGAGCTTCTCTTGCTCTCATTAGGAAGAGAAATGGAGCTTCATCAGAGCTGAAGGCAGGATGCCATGTCTTTAAGTACTCTCACTACTCACTGTAGGCCTTCCTTAATAGGATTGTAATGAGTGATGCTTTTGGAGTGATGTTAAAGTAGTTTAATCTTTTGCTATGTTTTAAATGGTTGCCAAACTATTGTGACATCTAAAGTTAAGTTGCTTTGGGTAGATTTCTGGATTGGTCAGCAGTTAAATAATTATTTTGATAAAGTGAAGAGGTGTATATTTTTATTTAAAGTTTGCCCCATTGTCAGTTTCAGTGCATTTTCGTCAACCTGGAAATCCAAGATAAGTTTGGCACAACTAGATTACATCATAGCGCTGCTGAGGTCTGGTCAGATTCCAAGATTCCTCATTATGTGGCCTACAAATGCGTCCTTCTTTTAGCCCGATTTGAAGGACAGGTTCCGGTGTATCCTAGCTATACTTGGTTATCCCAGATTCATTGCAAGACCAAGCAAGTCAGCTGCTTCGCGATCAGGAGAAATGGTACTTTGCGCCGAACAGTGGTGAATATTGGAAGTTCAGTTTATTATGAATGAAAATAGTTGTTTTAATGGTTATTGAGTCAGATATGTGGCGGTAATGTTTGATTTATCTTAAGGTTTTTATCTGTTACTGTTTAAATGGGTTTGGCTATAATTTAAGGTCAGATTCTAATATATCTGCAGAGTGGGGACTACAAATCTGATATGATTTAAATTTTTTAATTGCTATTTTGCACAGTTTGCTTAACTAAGTATGTTTTGTTGTTGAATATAAGTGATATATTTTTTTATACTTACATTGTTTACCTTTACTTATATCTTTATACCCATTTTATAGAATATAACAGAATCTCTTTATTGTCCCACAATGGGAAAATTCTGGTGTTTACGGCAGGAAAAAAAAAAAAAAAAACATAATAGTGAAAAGTTAAAAGATAAACAATAAAATACTGTACTGTGAAGTATTTTAACAATATAAAACTGCACCTGGGGAATAAATAACCAATATACAGCTATGGACATTTTTACAGTAATGGATATTTGAAAATAGCAGCAACATCAGAGATGTGAAAAATGACAGCAGCATGTTATTGAACTGAATAAGGTTTATATCATTATATTTGCTTTTATTTGTTCATGCTCCCGGTGCACTTTTATTCAACTCTGTATTCTCATGAGTCTAGTCTTTGTTCACTTTACAATATAAAAAGAAAAAAAATCAAAAAGAAAAAGTTTGGAAAAGTTTCAGTATTCATCTTTTCTTGCTTTGCATGTCCGCTGTCACTGTTGCTAAGCGACAGATCATATGGTGGATAAAGCCGCCGTAGGGCAGACCTGTATGAATTCACAGCCAAAACTAATCCGGTCTCCTTATTTTCAAGGACTTTGAAGGATCCAGTCCTGGAAGATGCAGCCCATAAATTTGAACATAGCCCATGACTAAATCTAAGATGGCTGTCAAAAACAAAACTGATTGCAATAACCCCTTCCCTCCTGTCACTCTGAAAGGTTTAAACAGAATTTGAAATGTATTGGTCAAATGGATCACACTGGATAATATGAGTGGCAATACAGTCCACAATACTGTCACTGTAACATTTTTTTATTTTACTTCTTACATACCTCTCATATACAGTTTTTTTTATCTCTAATACACATATATTAGATCTTTGATATACATATCTTTAGACTGTATAGATTAAATGTACTTTCATGGATATAAAAACATGTCCCATATTTTATTAAATTTAAACTGAATTTGTATGAAATGCAGAATGTGTGGTATGTATGTGAGAGAAGCTAAAATGGTAACAGAAGGAGTTTAGTGAAACTGTAAATGCGTGAACTCTAACCAGCTAAGATCACATAAGTCATGTTGTTTGCACATTATCACTCAATACAGAGAAGTCAAATGAGTCAGTCCATAAGCAACTCATTGAGGTTTTAAGTAGTAGTTGACCATTCCCTTAAACTGTCACAATTTTGTCCTCATCTATTTCGCCACAAAGGCTCAAGCTCCTTTCATCTGCCTCATACATGACTCACAGCATGTGTCAGTGTCATCCTGTTTGAGACGATATTCGCAGTCTGATTAGGTGCAGCTGCTCTCTGCCTGGTTGCTCTTCCTACACATGGTGGTGGACTTAGAGACTATCAATACATTGTCTTAACAAAACCCTTGAGAAATGAAAAAATATGTACCTTTCTGATCTTCTGACCCTTCTGTCATAAACAAATGTCAAATCATTCTACTGGACTGGACAGATGGGACACACTCCATTCTATATAATTTTAGTGTGTTTTCTAATGATTGATGGCCCATCCTAATAATAGTTCATCCTCAGAGCTAACAAGCTAGTGTGAAATACAAAATATTTATTATAGCAAATCCATCCATCCATCTGTCACACTTATCCCTGTTGGAGTCGTGAGGGTGCTGGTGCATATCTCCAGCTTACTACGGGCGACACGCAGGCTACACCCTGGGCAAAGACAAATAACCATTCACACACATATTCACACCTAAGGAGACTTTAGAGAAGTCAATTTACCAAACAGTTATGTTTTTGGACCGTGGGTGGAGTACCCAGAGAAAACCCGTACATTCACAGGGAGAACATGCAAACTCCATGCAGAAAGAGCCCGGGTCGAGAATCGAACCCAGAACCCTTACTGATCGGCAGCAGTGCTACCCACTACAATACTGTGCAGCCCTTATTTTAGCAAATCACAATGTAATTTTAGAAATTGTCCAGCATTTCTATACAAGTTTTAAATACATAATTTCCTTTTTTATACTCATTTTTTTTTAGTTAATTTTATAGTGGAAAAAGAGAAACACAGACGTTTTTGCAATCGTCTATCAGAAAAATGAAAACTGTAGAATCCTTATCCATAATTCAAAATGATGCTTGCTTTGTCCACCTCAGTGATTGACAGGGGATCTATGTGTGTGATTTCACTCATTACAACTGATGAACAACAAAGTTGCTGCTTTGTTGTAATTGGTAGTGATAAATTATTTAAATTTGTATGTTTTAATGTTTGTCATTTTGAGAGACCATTTTAGAATAAGTTAAAACTTACTTTAATAGTTTCAACTCTGGCCTTTTTTCCTTTATTGTACTGTTCCAGTTCTCTAATAGAGAAGCCAGCTCAGCATTCCTAATGTATATAGTGCAAGTCTCATCAAAGCTTGTCAACTCTGAAAGATCTGCTAAAAGTAATGGAAGTTTAAAGCAATTTCTAAGGCTGGACTATTATCTACCATCAGGAAATCTGCAACATATACTCAAAAGCTTTCATCATATGTTAAAATGCTGCAGGAAGAGATCTGATGAAAATGTAAAAAGAAATATCATACTTATCTTATTTTAGCTTGACTTCAGTAGCATCCTGTGATTTTAAAATCCCTGTCATTTTGGAACCCTGATTCTTGTAACCCCGTAAATATTCAAGACCCATCTAATTCTCCCATATGTTCTTTACATTTAAAGGCTCCTCTCCTATGAAACCAACTTTAAATTTAACCTTTACCAAACTTTATTTTTGATAAAGGTTATACTAGGAGTGGCTCAGGTTACGCCTAGATGTCTTTGTTCAATAGCTGTGCTGCTGGAGGCAAATTGTGCATTTTTGCTGTTAGTTTAAGATATAACTTTATGTTTCTTCTATAATAGAAGTCACATGGTGCCTGGCTGTTTGGAGCCTTGCCATCATTAAAAACAAATCTGTTGAGTATACTTCTGAAAAAGATTGCAGAGTTAGTTGTTTTCATCACTCCTCTCTCCCAAATGTTAAAAAAGAGAAGAAAAAAATGAATTCCTTCTTTGTTGAGTGCTTTCTGCAAATCAATATTCTGTTTAAAGATTCTATAAATAATTTTCGTGATTTTTGAGTTTCAAGTTGTTTTGTGTTTCTGTGTTTTGTGGGAGATTTTCGAGATGAGCCTTTGCATACTTACAAGTTTTTAATTATATACTAAAGTGTATTTTTTTTCCTTCAATAATGATGATCTACAACACCAAAGTGTAAGAAAATACAACATTAAATCCAGAGAGAATCTGTAGCAAGGCAGACGTGTTCTGAGGCAAAAACACAATCATTTGGGATTCTGTACCGGTTATTTCATGATGGGTTTACTGAGAGGCCCAAGATGCAGAACACAACGGACTCAGGGGAAAAGTTAACAAGTTTATTGTTACACAAGCACATAGTAAATGTACAATTTGCAGGTTCAGGCCTGGGGACTGGTTCACTGGAGTCTGTGAGGGAGACAGTTCAGTTAGCGTTGG
>NW_015151429.1:45994-53881 GCF_000732505.1 Cyprinodon variegatus
AAGGTGGAACTTCTCCAGCTCCCAACAGGTTAAATGTTTTGAAACAAGGCTCATATTAGTTTATAATTAATGCTCCATTGCACAGCTTTGAATTGTATGCATTTGAAAGGCTGATCTTAATAACATTGATAATAGTAAATAAAACATAATAATAATAATTTTAGCTGTACTAAACTGTCATGATCATTACCCTGACTGCTGATCTAGTTGCTAACTTCACTCACCTGCTAGTAATCCTCTGGCAGGTTACTAACTATTACTCATGCTATCCACCTGCTCCTGCTGCTTTATATGCGGTTCAGCCAAGATCACTGTTGCTGTTCCTGACTTCGTTTTAGGTTGGCCTTGAGTTTAAAGCTCCTGTTTTTTGTTTTATTTTCCCGTTCTCTGAGGCCCGTGGTGTTAGTGTTTTAGTTTTCGTAGTTTTCCTGACCGTAGTCAAGTTTTAAAGCACCGTAGTTATCCTGTTATCATGCCTTGTTCTTCCTCTCAACTACTGAGCTTGCCTGTTCCCATCTGAACGTTCTGCCTGAACGGACCCCTGACCGGGCTACAGACTCCTGGATCTCTGAGCCTATCTGTTCTGAACTGTTCCCCTGACCTGCTTGTTCACTGGGGCTGCAGCATCTGGTTCACTCTGGGCGGCTCCCTCCGCATCTCGCTTGGCAGTCCATCCACTGGCTCCTGCCTCGCTCTGAGAGGATGGACTGAACTGTTAAACCAGGTAAGTGACTCTCATTGATAATTATCTTCCGTCAGATTATCATGGTCACTTACATGTGTTTCCGACTAAACCAGAGAGCCAGGGATGGGTGGTGCCCCGCCTCCCCCTCATTCCTGCAGATCCACAGCTTCACGTTCTGCTCTGTTTGTTAATAAACGCCTTTAAATTCTTTTCCAATGTCTGTCTCACCTCCGATATTGGGTCCTACGTTCTGAGTTCCTGACATTCACTACACATTATCAGATGTTAATCAAAATTTTAAAATCTGACAAAAGTGAAAACTGCTCAAATATTCACAAACTTAAAATGCTTTACTGTTTAGTATTTTTTTTTAAGCAGTCTGTTGACTTGAGCAGCAGCACAGAAACCTCTGGCCCTCTATGGTCCTCTGTGTGGTTTTGGAAACCCAAACCTGGTTTAATTCAGTGGAGTTGATGGAAGTGTTGTGGTTTCTGGGATGAGCAATTCTTTGATTAAAGCAATTGTAGCAATTGATTCTTTTTCCCAATTTTTTAAGGAGATGGGAAGTATGTAAAGCAAACAGAGAATGGATGTGGAGTTTGAAATATTTTAGCACTCATCAGGTCCATAGCTGCAAAACTTTGGAAATATTGGACCTTCTAAAGATTCTTGCTGGACACCTAAAGAAGGATAGTATTGCAATAGTCTAGTCTGAAGGTGAAAAAGATATGGATATGTTTTCCTACATTAGGTAGAGTGGAGGGAAGTTTGGCAAAATAATGAAGGTGATAGAAGGAATTCTGTTGGTTTAAACAGAAGTCAAAAGTTAGGTGGAGTCCATTTTAACTCTAAAGTTGGTAACTAATAGGAAAAGGGACTGTTGTGAAAGACACCTCAGCTTTGGTCTCAAGAGCTCTTAAGCTTCCCACAATGGTGTCATTGATATCAACATTATTGGAGGCAATTATCACTACGATCATTTTAAAAATGCAATCACTGCAACACAAAATAGTGTCTTCTGACCTACATCCATACAATAATGTCCTTCTGTTTCACTCAACTCCACTTAGCAAATTGTTGTTAGCTGTACCAGTAGGCAGCTAGGTAAAGAAAAGAAGACTAATTATCATTTTGGATCTGCCAATAGGAGTGTGGGTTAAACTTGCTGACTCTTCAGTGTCAGCATAAATGTTAGAATCTTCCACTATTTTGGTCTTGTCAGTATGTAACTCTAGACAGTAAAGACCTGGTTAGGGCCTGGTGAAAATTTAAAAAATTACAAACATAAGCAGTTTTGGTGCTTTACGATTCTTATGCGGGAAACTAATGGTTAAATGTTTAAAATAACTGCAACTATTAACTGCCTTTGGAACTAAACTATAAATCACTTTGAAAGATTGTTGCTGCCTCTCCCTCTCGCCTAGAATTTCTGGGCATGTAAAAATGTCAATGACTAGAAGCAGTTAAGAAAATTAGATGAACATAATCATCTTGCTGCAGCCAGGTTTCTATAAGGCAAAATATATGAGGGTAATTAGGTTATCATGATTCTCTGCATTACAGTTTGGTGATTGTTCTGGCTAAATAACTGTCAGCTTTTCCAGGTTGTACCTCACTGATTAACTTCTATAATAGGATTAAAAGTCTTTTGAACGTTGTACAAGGTGAAAAGGTCAAACAAAGTGTTCACGATTCTCATAATTTTGTTCAGGTTTTCATGTTATGCCTGATTTCCAGTAATTTATAATTGTTAAATGTATTGCTTCAGTTCTTGCCATTACAATTTATTTCCTCATTTGATTGTTTGTGTCGCAAGAAGACTGGTAGGGCAACCTAAGTTAGGATCTCTTCAGTTACAGAGGCGATGTGTGAAAATGAAATAAAGGCCACCATTGTCATTATCCTAAGAAGGATAAAGCTTCAAAAAGTTAAGTCTGTTCTTGATTTTATATTCAGATCTCTCTGTTATTCTTGGTTTTACTAGATTCTAGTAATCAACAGTTGCTGTTCAATTAAAGCCTGGTTTGTAATGAACTTTGCCAGAAATAGAACGGCAGCAAACAGCAGAGGGTTTGTTTTTTCTTTGACTGTTAATATTGCTCAATAATTTAGTCAAAACTGATAGTTCATAAAGGCTTTAATACTGTATCTCAACTATAAAGCAGTTGTAGGGGGCCTTAACTTTTTCACGTTTAACTTTATGGTATTTCACACTGATGTGGTTGGGAAATATAACACTTTTAAAATTTGAGCCAAATGCTGATGCTCTAAGAAAAAACAAGAAAAAAGAAAGAATGTTAAGAAAACTGAAATATTTATAATTTTTTTTTTATTATTCGCTGGTTATTTTTTCAATCCGTCAATCAACTTTTTTCCAGTCTTTCAAAGCTGTAATGTGAAACACTGTGCCCATGGCTGCCCTGTGAGTCCAGTTGGTGGTTTGATTTATTGAAATTTGCTGCTGGCCAATGCTGACTCACCAGCTTAGTGGTGAAAGGCCCACTGATACTTCACAGGTCCTGTCACCACCTCCATTCTACTTAGCATCAGTAAGACATTTTTCTGTTTCTCACAGAGGGTGCAATTGTTTTATTCAACAAAACCTCAACTGATGAGGGACAAAGAGAGTGGCGGCCTATTGTTTAGGGCTTAGGTTCGAAACTGACTGCCACTCTGGGTCTCTGGGCAAGACCCTTAACCTCCAATTGCACGCCGGGCACCCCATTGTGGCAGCCCAGTGCTCCCCAATGGGATGTGTTAAATGCAGAGGTAAATTTCTCCAATGTGAGATCAATAAAGTTCAATTGTTATGTTAAGAAGTGTTACGGATTCCTATCAATTGGACATTATGCTTATGAATCTATGTATGTTCAGTTGAATATACCAATGTCAGGCTTTTGGTTCTCTTTAAAGTTGTAGGTAAGTGACTGTTCCACCGGTTGCTTTTCCGGATTCTCCTGTGTGGTGCACGACTTTACATGAGGTGAATGTGATTGGCTGTTTATGAAGGGGCCAGGATTGTTGTGGCGGAAGTTTCGCAAGCAAGTTTGGTTGTGGCTGGTGTTTCTGAAGCATCTTGCTAACCAGTTAGCAACTTAGAGCCAGTAGGTTCCCAATGGGAAATTACATTGGGACCAAGTAGCACTAAATTGGTGACTTAGAAACAACACTGTCAAGGAACGCTATGGACCGCAAGAGGAGGAGAGTTTTGTGTCGGAGGACTTAGATGAGTCTCCTCCGTCATACATTTTTTATTTACTGGAGGAAAGTGGGGACGAAGTTGTTGTGGAAGAGGACATCAGGGCAGCAGAAGCTTTGTTTGGTGTAGAAGGCTTACAGCCGTACATGTTTGAGCCCCTGCCTCGCAACGCTGCTAGTTCTTTTAGCTCTATGCCTGCCGAAGACACAGACGTCCATCCCCGTGATGTAACTCAATGATAAAGTAAATGATTCTTACAGTATTTCTTATTCCAACCATTGCGTATATTAGCTGCGACATATGAATCAAGATGCTATGACCGAAAAAATTTAATTGACAGATGACCGTTGATATATGTTTGGCTGAATTTAGGAGTACAGGCTGACGTATAACTAACTGGCCTGCATAAGATAACGGGTAAAAAAACCCACAGATTTTAAGACAGGATTTTTTTTTTAAATACAAATTTTCTAAATGTTATATACATGTTTAAGCCAGAATGATTTGAAATTCAAATATGACTTCCCTGTGACTTTAAACTTTACTTTTGGGTTTTCATTGGTTTTATTTCCATTTTTTCTTGTTTTCTGGTTTTATTTGTATTTTGTTTTTTTTTATTGTATTTCTTGTTTACCTGCTGTTACCCTCTTGTGTCAGTCTCCTTCCCCTAGCTCTCTTCTAACTTCTTCCATCCACACCAGCTCCTCGTCTGCTGATTTGCCCAGTCTTTGTTCAGTCTCCCATTTATACCCTTCTTTTGCAGTTTCCCATTGATGGTTCTTCATTGTTCCTTGCTCCTCATATGTGTTTTCCTTGACATCTCCTGTTTTTTGTTTTTTTTCTGTATTTTGTTATTTTTGGATTTTTGCCTCAGTTGCCACTTTTTGGTCATTAAATCTGCAAGAAACCACCTCAGCTTCTCTCTCTGCATTTGGGTCCTCTACAAAACCTCTGCATAACCTGACGTCAATGCACAAGTGGACTGTTTAATGTTTAATACATTATGAATTTCTTTCCATTTCCTTTTAGCACTTTGTCATTCCACACAAATCATTTCATTATGGCTTATTTACTTATCTTATATAGCATTAATTCTAGACGCTTTACAAAGCAGTCAGTGGATTAAGAGAAACTGAATCAATTAAACAAATTTAAATATATCCAAGCCTATGAGGTTGAAAAACCTCTTTACAATCACCCTTACAATTTCTGTTGCTCCTTTCACAGATTCATCTTAACATTCTGGCCCAGCCACTCCAACATGTTACAAATGTGTTTATTCTTCGTTCATAATCGGCCAAGAAATAAAGCAGTAAGGTAACTTTTAGCTAAATTTGGTATATTTAAAGTGACATGTTTCACATTATAGATTATCCCTATTAAACTAGTTGAGTTAAATGTTGTTTATCATATTTACTTCTTAACAGTTTACATTTAAATAATATAAACTTGTTTTGTAACTCGACTCCTAAAAAAACAAGAGCTTTGAATGTGATTTGATGTAGTTTTCCAAGTTTTAATAGCTGCACTGGTGAAACTGATGTCCAGTCATGCTGCTGCACAACATAAAAGCATGATTATTTTCTTTGCTTATCTCCTCTTGTCTGTTATGATTCAATTTTCTCCGCAGCACAAGTCCTGGCAAGGACTTAGATGCTTGCAAGCCTTATCAGAGCTTCCCTTCAGTCCTTCCATGGCTTTGTAGAAAAATCTCTCTTGCTTCTTCCACTCTGTCCATCTTCCTTTAGCTTACAACCCTAGAACTGATGGTAATCACTGGAATTGTAACATGTGCTGCCGCCCTCCAGAAAACATAAATAGCTTACAGTTGTTTTTCCATATCCTTGTCTTCCCGCTAATCGTATTTAGACGTGATACTCCATCTGTAAGACTCCATTGTCATGAAATCCCAGGGCTAAAGCCTTGTAATTAGTCTTTGTTGCAAATTGAAAGATGAGCAGTTTACATTCACGCAAGTCAGAAATTACTAAATCTTAGTGACTGGTTTATTAACGGTGGTATAATAAATCATTTAAATGCCAATGGAAAGTCCAGCAGACACTGAAGTATAGGAAAGAGGATGTAATTGTACTTTTTCTTAGTGAAACTGTCTCTAGACAATGTTGCTAGTGTTTTTTCATGTCAAGTGTTTCTGTTTTGTCCTTGAAAAAGTTCCTCCACTTTTAAGTATCAACCCTGGAGAATAAGATCTGAGAGAAAAACTGTTAGGAGGCCTTGTCAAAACATGAATCAGACCTCATCTATCGCATTAGGTGTGATGATCACAGAACAGGGAGAATAATTTAATACATTTTGACATTTTTACTTTTGTTTTCTGTCACACTGGTTCTTTGCTAAAGTATTTCTACCTTTGGTGCTGTTCCACTTTTTGTTCAATTACATCCAACTTCAGTGTCTTCTATGGGGGACAAAGATACATATAATTTCAAACTGAAAAGAAATGACTGATGGACCTCAACATTTTCACAAAAAAAGTGTTTTTTGCTTTCGTATCCAACCCACCAGTGTGAGTACTCTCTGTAAACACGTTCACTACTAAATAAAGGTGTATGAGAATATTTTCCCAGCACATTTAGAGAGTCAATGTTTTTGCCCTTTCTTATTTTTAACATAGGTAAGGCTCTGTCACATCAGATGTTAAAATGATATCTATGAAGATTTTCAATTGGATATTAAACACATTCAGGCTTTGATGAAAACCATTACACGGAACTTACTTAGGCTGTATATTTAGAGTTGTTGTCGCCACTCGTCTTTTGTACCTGCTAACATAGGGTTCACAAAATCAACTCCTTGAAGGTTGATTACTTCAACTTTTACATTTCTTTAGATTTAGTACTGTATTAAACAATAAGCACATCAGCAGAAATCTGTAGAAGTTGATTGCATGCTGAGGAGGTAATCAAGCCATTTGTTTCAGGTGCTTTGAAGTGCATCAAAAATAACAGGATAATGGCCCCTGAGGAATGGCGACTCAGCAATTAGCTTCATCTGTCTTGGGATCACCTTTGACCAGCTTCCTTGTCTCTCCTGAACAAAAGCATTCACAGGACATAATGCCGATAACTGCATTTAAACCATACCACAGTGTGCACATTGTTTTCGTATTTCGCATGCAGTAAAAGGTTGGTTTCAACCGACCAGAGCATCATGCTGGTTTGCTGTGCCCTCTACATTGCTTGTAGCAAACTTTAAACTGGATATTATATGGCTCTCTGACAACACTGACTTTTTCTTTTTACTCCCCATAAAGACTAGAATTGTAGACCACACAATAGATAATCATGTAGCAAATGTGTCAAGTAAGAGAGCAAAAATATTTAGGTACTTTACTTAACTAGAATTTTTAGCTATATATACTTTACTGGAGTAATTATTTTTGAGACAAGTTTATACTTCTATTCCTTAGTCTGAGGATTG
Organism: Cyprinodon variegatus; assembly: GCF_000732505.1. Lineage (NCBI taxonomy): Eukaryota > Metazoa > Chordata > Actinopteri > Cyprinodontiformes > Cyprinodontidae > Cyprinodon > Cyprinodon variegatus. Next base: position 53,320 of record NW_015151429.1, read on the forward strand.
ACGTTGTGCAAGGACCACAAATCTCTTCATAAGTCAGCGAATTAATACATAAATTATATTAATAAATAGAGTGAACCTTTTATATGTGCAGTGTAAACCAATATAAATATGGCTGTGTTATAACAGTCTCAGAAATTTGTTAGAGAACATATCTGAACAAAAACCCTCATAAAGACCTACGAAAACAGAGGAAGGGTCATTGGTAAAGAAAAGTAGACATTAAAGGCGGTGTTAGGTTATAAAATATCCAAACTTGAGAAGAACTCATTGTTGTTTTAGTGAAATGATGAATTCATTTGTTTTTATTGCTTTGAAGCAGTGTTTAAAGAAACATGTGTTGGTAAGGATTGTTATTATAAGATATTTCTAGACGGAAAAAGGCAATTAGAAGAATTTTGTTGATATAATTACCTTAGTCTTTGGCACTCAGACCTCAGCAGGAACAATTAGCGCTGAATTTTGTTTTGCTATGGATGAACAGGAGTAAAGAACAGGTATGTTTCCCCCCAGGCCTGAAACTGGCAGTGGAGTGGAGATACACTATATTGCCAAAAGTATTTGC
>NW_015151429.1:54899-61841 GCF_000732505.1 Cyprinodon variegatus
CACAGGTGGCATCCTATCACAGTTCCACGCTGGAATTCACTGAGCTCCTGAGAGCGACCCATTCTTTCACAAATGTTTGTAAAAACAGTCTGCATGCCTAGGTGCTTGAATTTATACACCTGTAGCCATGGAAGTGATAGAAACACCTGATTCCAATAATTTGGATGGGTGAGCAAATACTTTTGGCAATATAGTGTAGATGTAGTTGGTCAGTCCATAGACCGCTGGTTGGCAAGACGGTATGCTTGAGCTATATAGAGGGATCCAGCAGACTGCATGAGCTGATACTAGTGCTTTACTCGGTGCTTGGAAGATAAAAGTCCATCTTGAATAACACAAGTTGCAAAACTTGTCCAGGATGACCAAGCATGAAGCGACAGTGGAGAAGAAAAACTCCCCTTTGGGAAGAAACCTCTCTCAGGCTAACAGGCTCAACATGGTGGTCTTCTGCCAGACCGGTGGAGATGAGACAGGGAACGCAGTAAGAGTCTGGTAGGAATTACACTGATGAAGTTTAAGCTACGGTGGTGGAGAAGGGCTAGAGTTGGGTCACACATGGAGCAACCACTCCCTGCGCTTTGGGTAGCAGACTGAGTTGTGGATTTGGAGACCTTTTAAGGTGAAGTCTGGATGCTGATTGGGCTTTCGTGGAGGTGTGGTTTAAAGCTGACTGTTTTTTTGCTGGAGCAGATGAGGGTAAGTAATCAGTTTCATCAGTTGAACTAGGCTTCATAATACACATTTTCAAAATCTACTGTACGGTAATGGAGAAATTTGTCAAAATGTATTATTTTATTTTATAAGAAGGTTTTTTGGCCGAAAGTTACGTTTGTGCTTCCTCACTTTTTTATTTATTTTGTTATTGAAGTAAAAAATGTACAGGTCTTCAGTACTAGTACACTTTCAATACCAAAAACAGCTCTTCCTGTATCCTTGACTGTTTTACCCTTTTATTACTATTCTTACAGTATAAGATCCTATGAATGCTTTTGCTCAGGAGAGATTTCCTTTTCATTACCACCAATGACTACCTTTTTGGACTTGTTTTCTTGTGTCTTAAAATCTTTTAAGACAGATGCTAGTTGAGGAGACAGACTGAGCAAGAAAGGGTGAAAAAAAGTGACTGGTATTAGTTAAATAAACTAAGATATCGTAGCTTTAGAACGGCATTTAAAATGTCAGTGGAATATAATACATTATGCTAATACAGCTTTGTTTGTTGTGCTGCTCTTATTTGTCTGTCAGGTGAGCAAAGAGTGTTTCTGACATCATATCTATGCACATTTAATTGAGTTTACTTAATGGGTTGAACCTCCCTGTGTCTTATTGCTAAAGCTCTTTTGGAAAGTGTGCCTTTTTTTCTCAGCTTCTTTTAAGTGTATAATTTTTTGAACTGTTGGACTGAGACTAAATTTAAGTTTCAAAGGTAGAATTATAAAGAGCATAAGAGGAAATAAAGGCTTGAATGACGTGGATCTCTCTGCAAAATTTGGACTTCATCGTTCGACGGTCATGTCCAATGGTGGGATTTTATTACAGTATATCGGCTCACTTTCACAACAACTTGCAAGCTGTTTGTCTTTGGACAGTTGTTAATTAAATTAGTAATTCAGTTTTAGATCAAACAGTGGACTAATAAAATTACAAAAAAAAAAAGTATAATTAGTTATTATTTATAATTAAATATTTTTTAGACATTTATCTTATTTAAAGAAAAGATTAAAGTTTTAAAAACATTACTTTCACTCACTTGTATGATGTTGGTATGTCTTTGAGGAAAGAAAACTGTTTTCTTTAAACCATAAAGGTTTTTATAAATTCTTTTTTGAGTTGGTTACAGATAAAGACAGATTCCAAAGCAGCACTCATTCTCATTTTACTGAACACAGAGGAACGTGTAATTGTTGTATTTCTGTGGGTGAATGTGAACAAGATTGTGAAGGACTTTGTAGAGCCTGTGCTGTAAAATGTGCCAAATATGTATGTCTACCATTTATATTTACATTCACACTTCTACAAACTTCTGCATATATCTACACATCTAGTGTGGATGTTTAAAAGGCTTCAAATGTTTTATATTGAACCAATTCGCCTGTGCAATTTCTCAGTCATCGGGGTCATAATCTGAAAACTGGCTTAAATTGGAGGAAAAAGATTTTTCTACGTTTTCCGAGGACTTTTCAAAACCTATTAAGGATCCTTTGTCAATTCTGTCAATTCAGACTATAGCAAGTCAAATCTCTAGTGCACTGCAAAAACGATCTAGAAATAAGTACAAATTTCCTTAATTAAGTGTATTCACCCTTAATTTGAGTAGGTAAATGAGAAAGTTTGCCAATGGAATGAGTAATTTTACTCTTAAAATAAGATAATTAGATAATATGCACTTGAAATAAGACAATGCAATTGTGTTTTCTTATTTTAAGTGTAAATTGGCTGTTTCCATTGGCAGAATGTCTCTTTTACCTCCTTAATTCAAGAACAAATGCACTTATTTTAAGAAAAAAATGACTTATCTAGATTTAAATTTTTGCAGTGTGTGAACCAACAGAACTTACAAAGATTCATGGAGAGGTATTGAAACATCTTCAGAAAAACTTAATGAAAGTCTGGTTGCCTCAGATTCAACTATGTTTTGTGTGCCGATTCACAACATATCTCATCACAAAGCACTTAACATAGACAGTTAAATCAAATTATACAGACGGATTATTTAAAAGTGTTTTTGAAAACCCAGCTGACTGCATCAAGTCATTGACTTTGCAGGATTCGTATATTCATGATGAGCATGTGGAAGGTCAGATGGGTTTCTTTAATTGTAGAATAATTATAAAACAGTTGATTGAAAAGATCTATTTCTACATTCACCATTTAAAACAATGTAGTGACCCACAAAAATTACATAACTCTGTATTTGAATATCGACTTTCTTAAATTGCTGAAAAATCAGTTGAGGCATAGCAGGGGGCAAAGCAAACTACTGCAATGTGTAGGCTGGAAGGAAACTCTGTGCGGAATACAAACTAGGACAGGAGACTTCTGAGAGGAAACAGCTAAAAGATTTGCTTCAATTACGCTGAGAAAGGTCAGCTGTTTGGATGACAGATTGTTAAACAGGCGATGAGAGAGCATGTTAGTGAAAATCCATACTGGGGTAGACTCAGTAGCCACAGATGCTATTTATTGAATTATAATTCTCAAGACTCTTTTATCTCATCACCTTTATTGGTTTTCATGCATTTCCTTGATATTTTTTAATGATTCTTTATACCTTATGATTACAGCACCAAATAGCATTTTGACTGTATAGAAACCACCTGTCTAATACTTGTGCTGTGAAGGCAGCTATGATCCTTCATAGTGTCCTGACAGGTTTGAATTTTGGTTGAGTGTATCCTACTGATGAATAATCAGAAGTGGTTTTCCTCTGCTTCCCTGTAGATGAATCAATTACAGAGGTTTGAGGAAGGTTAAAAAAGAAAAATATGTGATTAATCTGAAAACCACACAGAGACTAAGAGGACGGTCTTTTTCAAACACACCAAAGGGTGTTAGGATTTTTAGTTTGCTTTTCATTCATCTTTTTTACACTATAGCTGGAGTATCAGAGAAAACTTGTGTACATGACGAGATGATGTTAACTTCTTCTAGAAAAAAAATTAATGTGTGGATTTTAATTAGAATCATTCCTATAACCAATCTGAGGTCCAATATCCTGTGTATAACTTTTAGCAAAGATAAACTCTTTTTAATGTATGTTTGACAGAAACAGCCCTACTTAAGGGCTGTGAAGCTGAACTTCAGGACCTCTTAGCCATTTGTCTGCCATACGCCCCTGCTGCTGTATTTAGGATTGACTGCTCTGTCAATTTGTTTCTATATAGACGTGTTTGGTTTACAAAGCAACAAGTTTGGTAGAGGAGAGCTGTGGTAACGGTGATGGCTTTGATAGGGAAGAGCGGCCTTTTTGTTCTACCTCCGTTTTCTTCTGTTTATGTCTTTTTTTGTTAGGTTACTTTCATTTTTAGGGTTTTTATGTTGGTTATTTTGGCCTGAACTCTCCATCTCTCCTTTACCAGTCTGTACAGAAAAAAACCTCTTTAAATGCCGTTTTTGACTCCTCGATTCACTGTCAAAATTTCTGTTGGTCCCTTATATTTCCTAGACCCAGCCAGGGGACATAACAGGCATAAGGAACATCCTTTTAACAAAGTATTTTATTAATAAAATATTGAGAAAAAAAACAAATATCTTTTTTCAAAAAAGGTGTACCATTGTCAGTGTTTGTCTTTTCTTCTACCATATCCTCAAAGGACCTCAGAATTTGTTTAACCTATTTCCTCTCACAGACCCAAATCTTTAGCAACCCTTAAAGTTGTCTCAGAGAATCATATAGTAAACAATACATCTACATTAACCAGATCATTTGAGTCAAAGAAATAGAGCAGCCATATCTAGCCTCTTAACTCAGTAAACAATGTAAATACTGCAATTTCCATAGCAAACTATTGACCTAAAAAGACTTTTCACTCATACAGAAATATATAATCTCAAATACAAACTATCTAATTACAGTAACTGTAATTATCAAGCAACTTAGACTCGTTTAGTTTAATTATTTAAACAGGTCATAGAATGCAAAAACAAGTTTACCTTGTCATAGATGTTAGTGGGTGAAATGAACGTACAGAGAAGTTCAAACCCTTTCAAAGTTCAACACCTCCTTTCTCTGCAAATCTTGCAAATCTAAACTTCAACCATAAAACGAGCGAATCCAAACGAAGCCCGAAATTCATGTCAATGCCTTATTTGGTTCTGGCCTGTAGTTTTGTCACACCCCGAAAATAACCTGCAGACCAGCCCACTGGTTCACTGCTGGGCCGCTGACTGGAGCGGACTGGGCATTCAAACCGAGCTGTGAGCTCCGGGGCTGGTCCGGGAACCTCGGCGGACAGGGGCAGGGAGCCAGGCGGGGACGGAGCGACCGAACTGGTTTGGTCACTCCATCCCCCGTTGGCTCCCTGCCCCACGCCGACTACTTGCTGCACTGTAGTCGACCAAAATGGTTTTCCAGGAAAAAGAGGACATCTGGTCACCCTACCATATCAACAATTTGATGTTTCAATGAGTGAGTGCTTGTTGCTGTGATGCGTCTTTGCTCGGCAGCTTTGCTCATTGTAAACCAACCAATCAAGGCACAACTCATCTAAATATTCATGAGCATACCATGAAAGGAAGAAAACCTGTCTTTTCATTCTAGGGCTTATAACCGGGCTTGCATGAGGGCTCATAGAACAGCAAATATGCCTTTTTTCAGCCAAACCAATGTTACACACCCTATTCAGAGTCCTCAAGAACCAGCACCAAATGCCCTATATAATCATTCTATGACCCCTTTAAGCTATGTGGAAAGTTAACCGTTTTCATCAAGTCACTGGCTTGCAGGGTTTATTCCGGTATAAGTGGCAGCAATAGTGGAAAATAAAACTCCACTATAACAGGAAGAAACCTCCATTAGAACCACACTCGGTGTGAGTGGCCTTCTGCCACTAACAGCTGGGGATTTGCGAAGAGAGAAAATAAACACGAATCCACTGATCCATGAGTACTTTCTATCTTAATGAGAAATTAAAAGTAAGCCAGAATCCCAGCATCAGAAAACTAGAATGGAAAATGACTTCTGGATGAGGGTTGAAAGGTCTTCAAGAGTCAAAAGAAGATGGGTTCAAAGGTTTTCTGTTCAAATATTCCCTATGTTTCCTTTCCAGCTGTGTCTAATTTAAAATTGCATCACATTTCAAGATGCAGAGTAGTTGACTCCTTGTACTGCACTATCTGGTGTTGCTACATACCAGTGGCAGAATACTCTTGTTGCACTTGATTATAGATAAATTGATCATCTAAAAAGAGGCGAAAAAAAATTATTTATTTTGTTATTCCTATTTATTTACACAAAATGCCCCAAAAGAAAACTAAGTAGCAAATGGAAAAAAAAACAAAAAAATGATTGCGGTCCCTCAGCACAGCAGGCATATGACATACCGACTAATTAGTTAGCAGCTTAGTGTGATTAAATCTCATGTGCTGCCCCCAACATTTTTTTTTTTTGTAAATTCTTTTTCTTTTTGCTTTTTTTTCTCACAGCAATATTGGTGATGAAAGTTTGTTGTAATGTTTATGGAATTACATCAACTTTGCCTTGTGGGTTGTTGTACAGTAGATGCATGACCACATGGAATGTAATTGTGGCGCACCTACAATAGGGTGACCACATTTATTTTGAATTTTATTTGTGTTTAATTGGCGATTTAGGTTCCAGTAGTTTTTTTCCTTTGAAAGTGGGGGGCGGAACCTTTGTTTTTCTCCTGTTGCGCTGGGAGCGGTAAAGGGGCGCGCACTCCCGCCGTTTCTTCAGACGTGATTTGGAAGAGAAACTGTTTCCATCCTTTCCTCACCTCTCCTCTTTCACCTGCTTTAAACAGGTTAGTAAATCGCCATATATATATATCTGTATTCAGCCAAGAATTTGTTTAGTTCGTTTGTGTGTATATTTTACGTTGTTTGTGTCTGTATAAAAGCACTTAAAAGTAGGTTTTAGAAGCACATTTTCCCGAGCGGCCGCCATGTGGTAGTGCAGGGGTATTACAATCTAAACAGTGGTTGGGTTTATTTTGGAAACTCCTGAGCACACTTTTTATCTTTTAATAATAAGGATCTAAATGCACTTATGGGGAAATAAGCATTCTATTTGTATTTCACACTGGTTTATTTTGTGAATTTTTCTTTAATTCAGAAATGTTTAATTCAGAAATGTTTAATTCAGAAATGTTTATTCAGAAATGTTTAGAATTAACATAAGCATATTCGATGCTGCATTTTTCAAAGACCTGTACATTTTACAGCAGCTTAACTTTGTATTAGTTTGGCAGGCACATTTCTTGT
>NW_015151429.1:62391-65573 GCF_000732505.1 Cyprinodon variegatus
TGGTGTGGGACATCAGGAAAAGCCTGCTTACTTTGTCAGCCAAGGAACTGTACGTGGTCGCCAAAGATGTGGGTCCAGCTGCAGGACAGGACCAGCCTGAGCTCGAGGAGGGAGACCAGGAGGGCTGTTTCGAGCACATAAGTTCTTTTATGTACAGTAAGCATTTACTCGAGTCAGAGGACAGTGGGATGACTGAGTTATTGATTTTAAAGGATGGCATTGATGCTGTAATTAAGAACAGGGATGTCTCACCTGTGTCTGATGGTGGGGCAGATTTAGATTCACAGACCATCCATGGTCCCAGTCAAATATTGTACACATCTCACAACACAGGTACAGTTACTGGTCCCCCAGAAACTGTCCTAGTGACCAACACCGACAATGCAACCAGGCCACCGCAGGCTGCAGACATAGTCAGTCATGCTAATTCAAGTGACCCTTTGCCTAGTCCGTCTAACACCTTTGTAGCTCACTCCATGAGTTCAGGCAGGGCTGTACCTGACGTCACAAATGTTGAGTTACAGGAAATGCTCAGCAGCTATGAGGAGCTGGGTAGAAGGTTAAGACAGAGCATGTTGTCACCTGCTGAGCAAGCGTTTGAATGTTCCTCATCACTACCAGCCCAAACTGCTAAATCGAACGGTGAGTCAATCCAATATAATCAGTCCATGGCTATGCCATCCCGGGAAGGGATCATCTCTTTAAGAGATCTTTCTTATCTCCAGAGGAGAGAGTTCAAAATACAAGGGGGACAGGTTGGAGATAATTCGTCAGACATAAGCTACAATAACATTTGTAAGCAGATTGATGAAGGACTTAGAGAAGGCCTCCATGGCACTAAGGTAGTCCGAGGTGTGCTCAGAATAATAAAGCCTGGGGTGTTTAAAGATATGCTTATCAATAAGGATGACCTTACTGTGAGTGAACTGAAAGGATTTCTGCAAGCCCACCTAAGAGAGAAAAACAGCACTGAGCTATTTCAGGAGCTAATGTGTGCACGACAGGATGAAAACGAGACACCACAACAGTTTCTCTATCGTGTGATTGGCTTGAAGCAGCGTGTCCTTTTCACATCCAAACTGCCAGACACGGGCATACAGTATAGTCCAGCTACGGTTCAGGATGTTTTTCAGCACACTATATACCAAGGACTAGGAAATAAGTACAGTGATATACGAAGGGAACTGAAACCGCTTCTGTCAAGTGGTAAAGTAAACGATGAGACAATACTGCGTCACGTGATGAGAATCACTAATGAGGAAAATGAGAGGCAGAAGCGGGTTGGGTCTTCACGTCGTCAGGCCCCCACAAGCGCGCATAGTGCACAGCTTCAGCCTGATGTAGCTTACAGTCGCAGTGACGAGAAAGAGAGTGCAGCTGTTAAAACAAAATCAGACCAAATCAAACAGCTTACAGACAAAGTTGAAGAGCTTACTAGTTTAGTGGAGTCAATGAGACGGCAATGTGAGCCACAATCCGTACATCCTGTGCCCCAACACATTCAAAACAGATCAAGAATAAAAAGAGACAAACCATTTGGGTGCACAAACTGTGTGCAGCAGAACCGCACAGATTGTTGTCATTGTTTCTTATGTGGAGAAGAGGGCCACAGAGCCGTAGGCTGTTTAAAGAGGCAGAAGAGTCAGGGAAACGTGGGCTGGTCACTGCAGCGGGGCACTCAGTGATCAGCTCAGAGAACAAGCCCCAGAACCAGCGTGCAAGTGAGGCAGGTGGTCAGGTCAATACTAAGGGTAAGCAAGCAAGTGCTGTCTCATCCACTACCTCTGAAGTAACCAGTAGTTGTCTAGATGAGACCTCATCTCCGCTCAGTGTTGAGCCAGGTACCAGACGTGGAGCTGTTGCTAAACTAATAGGAAAAAAAGCCCTAATCCAATGTAATTTAAGTGGTCTGACAGTAACTGCATTGATGGACACAGGTGCACAAGTTAGCATGATAAGCCGTGGCTGGAAAGACAGATATTTGCCAGATTTAAACACACACCCATTATCAGAAGTCATCGATGGGATAGAAGAGTTGAAAGTGCATGCAGTCACTGGGGAACCTATTCCATTTGATGGCTGGGTCCCTTTAAAAATCAACCTACCTGGAAGCGAAGATCCCAGTCTGTCTATCCGTGTCCCAGTGCTGGTCAGCACCTTGCCTATGGACAGACCACTGATTGGTTTTAATGTTCTTGAGCAACTTATAGAGGGGCAGCCAGAACAGTTAATCCCAACCCTGACCACGCTACTTCAGAATGCCATTGCAGTGTCCCCTGATACAGTAGAAACACTTGTTAGTTTTGTTCAAACAGCAGAGCGAAACACACCCATAGGTCGCCTTAGAACAGGTGGGAAAGACACAGTAATTCCAGCTGGACAGATATCCTGGCTGAAGTGCCGTGTTCCTCCAGCCATAAACTCCTCTGACCGCCTGGTGCTGTTTGAAACGGATGAGGGCAGCCAGTCTTTAGAACAGCTGGATGTAGGGACCGCATTAGTTGAGATTCAGAACCCAGCCAAGCCTTATGTTAAGCTGGCCGTTGGCAATAACACAAAACATGATGTTACATTACCAAGAAAAACACCTTTAGGCACTTTACAGAACATTGAACGTATTGTTGATGCTGACACCCCTGATAGGACCACACCTAGTTTAGCAGTTAGTGGGGTTACTACTAAACCTGAGTCGGGTGAGTCCAATCAATCTCTCTGGCATCCATCAGTAAACCTTGAACATCTGAAGGAAGAACAACAGGAGGTTGTGAGGAGGATGTTGTTTGAGGAATCTAACGCCTTTGCCAGAGATGAGAATGACATTGGGTGTAATCCTAGTCTGCAGATGGTAATCAGTTTGAAGGATGAGATCCCAGTACAGAGGGCATACACCTCCATCCCAAAGCCCCTTTTTAGAGAGGTCAAAGAGTACATTCAGGACCTCCTGTTGAAGGGATGGATCGTTAAATCGAAGTCCTCTTATGCTGCCCCAATTGTATGCGTGCGTAAGAAAGATGGTACATTACGCCTCTGCATTGACTATCGCTTATTAAATCAGAAAACCGTGCCGGACAGACACCCATTGCCGCGAATTAGAGATCTGCTTGATACTTTGGGGGGGAACACCTGGTTCAGCATTCTTGACCAGGGAAAAGCTTACCACCAGGGGTTTATGGCGGAAGGAT
>NW_015151429.1:66769-69610 GCF_000732505.1 Cyprinodon variegatus
CCGCCCTCTTTACCTCCTCCCACGATACACTCCTACAACCTCCAACGTCCTTTCATGAGATAAAACAGGATGTCTTGATTCAGGCCCAACGAGAGGACCCCACAATTGGGGAGGTCATAAGACTCAAAGAGACTACCAACAAACTCACAGATGACATCAGGAGGTCGGTGAAGAGACCCCCTTGTAAACTCCTTAGAGAGTGGGATAGACTCCTCCTTGAGAAGGGAATGCTATACCGTCAAACACCTGCCAGAAAACAGTTAGTCCTACCACAAAAATATCGTGAGCTGGTCCTGAAACACCTCCATGATGATATGAAGCATGTGGGCACAGAAAGGGTACTCCATCTCGCAAGGGAGAGGTTCTATTGGCCTCACATGAAAGACTATATTGAGGACTATGTGACTAAGAAATGCAATTGCATAAAGCAGAAAAAGCCCACAACTCATGTGCGAGCACCGATGAGCAGCCTAAAGTCCAGTTCTCCTCTAGAATTGGTCTGTATTGATTTCTTGCACCTAGAGAAGAGCAAAGGGGGGTATGAGTACATCTTAGTGGTTGTTGACCACTTCACAAGGTTCGCTCAGGCCTACCCAACCAAAAACAAGGCAGGGCGGACCGCAGCTGAGCGGATTTATAATGACTTTGTACCTCGTTTTGGGTTCCCTCACAAACTCCATCATGACCAAGGCAGAGAGTTTGAAAACGAGCTCTTCCGAGCTCTTGGTCAGCTGTCTGGGGTAGGACACTCCCGCACAACCCCATACCACCCTCAAAGTAACCCAGCTGAGCGATTTAATCGCACGCTGCTGCAAATGCTGCGTACACTGACAGACAAAGAGAAGGAGACATGGAAAGAACATCTTCCACAAGTCATACATGCTTATAACTGCACTCGGCACGAGTCCACTGGCTATTCACCCCATTTTCTGCTGTATGGACGACATCCACGTCTCCCAGTGGATTTTCTGTTTGGGTTAGCAGAAGATTCTGCTGCAGAGACGCATAGAGGGTATGTAGAGAGGTGGCAGAAAAGGATGGCGGAAGCATACCGCGTGGCCAACAGTAACAGTCAGTCATCTAGTACTAAGGGCAAGTTTCATTATGACAAAAAAGTGAGAGGAGCCGTTCTAAAGCCAGGAGATAGAGTTCTTGTCAGGAATTTGGGTGAGCGTGGTGGGCCAGGCAAACTACGTTCCTACTGGGAGAGTAGGATATATGTAGTGAAGGAGCAAGTGTCAGATAACCCAGTGTATGTCATCTACCCAGAGCAAAGTGGAACGAGTAAAACAAGAACTCTGCACAGGAACTTGCTCCTGCTGGTTAATGAGCTGCCAGTAGAATTCCCACCACAGCCAAATAAACCAGTAACAGTGCCAAGACAAAGCCAGAAAAATGCTCCAACGAGGACAAGTAAAAGGAAAGACCAGACAGACATCACTGAGAACTCAGACTCTGAGGACGGATCAGAGGGAGAATATCATTTGAGGATACCGACAAGCTGGGTGGAACCAAGAGTCGCTGTTAATCCTGAGAGACCTAAAAATGTTCAGAGGGAGGAAACACCGGTATGGGAAACCATAACTTCTCCTGAAGCATCATCCACTCAGAAAGGAAGGAAATATGCTGGAGCACAGGACAGGTCTTCACCGGAAATACCTGTTAAAGGGATTAAACACATGAGTCATAGGGATTCATGCAGAACAGAGGAAGGAAGCCAGATTTTGATGGACACTCAGACTCTAACAGAGCCAGATTATGGACCGTGTGGAAATGGGACAGTTGATGAGGGACCAAATTTGGATCAGGACACTTCACACCATGTTGGACTTGATGAGGATGACAGGCAGACAATCCAGAATGCAGTTCCTTATGAGGAGCCAGAGTTGCCTCAACATGGGTGCCATGAGGAACAGATATCAGACTTTCAGCCTGCTTCCCCAGTCCCTTTACGACGGTCTACTAGACCGAGGCGACCAGGCCAAATGCTCACTTATTCCTCTCTTGGCAACCCAACGTATCAGTTGTTTCCCTCTGTGAATACATGTTTTGTTCCCCATAGTAATGTTTGGCCTTCACAAGCATACTTACCGCTATTTCAAAGTCTACCTCTATTGCAGTACCAATGTCTACCTCTATCCTACCCTGTTCAAGGTTATTAGGAGGTCATAGGGTACACAAGCACATGAGTCTTTGATGTTTGAGATCTTTATTTGATGTTTTTATACCAATGAAGGTGTTGGAAATATTTTTTCTATGGTGCTGATATTCTCTGAAGTTTATGCAAAGTGCCAGGAGTCACTTTTGTTGTCGGGGAGCGTGTGGCGCACCTACAATAGGGTGACCACATTTATTTTGAATTTTATTTGTGTTTAATTGGCGATTTAGGTTCCAGTAGTTTTTTTCCTTTGAAAGTGGGGGGCGGAACCTTTGTTTTTCTCCTGTTGCGCTGGGAGCGGTAAAGGGGCGCGCACTCCCGCCGTTTCTTCAGACGTGATTTGGAAGAGAAACTGTTTCCATCCTTTCCTCACCTCTCCTCTTTCACCTGCTTTAAACAGGTTAGTAAATCGCCATATATATATATCTGTATTCAGCCAAGAATTTGTTTAGTTCGTTTGTGTGTATATTTTACGTTGTTTGTGTCTGTATAAAAGCACTTAAAAGTAGGTTTTAGAAGCACATTTTCCCGAGCGGCCGCCATGTGGTAGTGCAGGGGTATTACAATCTAAACAGTGGTTGGGTTTATTTTGGAAACTCCTGAGCACACTTTTTATCTTTTAATAATAAGGATCTAAATGCACTTATGGGGAAATAAGCATTCTATTTGTATTTCACACTGGT
>NW_015151429.1:71080-115333 GCF_000732505.1 Cyprinodon variegatus
TCCTTTTGTTTAAAGTGGAAAAATATACCAAATTTGGACTCAATCAGATGAATCATATTTATTTTAGAATGGTATTAGTGAGAAATTTCTTAGGCGGAGAGGCCATTTTGGCACATTTATCCATAAATGTCACCAAACTGTGCCAAATATGTTTTTTACATCAATACTGGGGGTTTGGTAAAACTACGAGGTCATGTAGCAGCTGGACCCGCCGGTGGGTCCGTAGGGTTCAAGGGGCTAATTAACCTCACAGTGACGTTTCTGGACAATGGGAGGCAGCTGGAGGACCTGGAAAGAATCCACACATGGAAGAAGAGAACTTGTGAATTCCATCCAAGTTTGAGCCTTAACCATGTTGCTCCTGACTTCATCTTTGGTTAAGGTGTAGCTTTGCTGAATTGAAGGGGAGTGGTGGCCTAATGGTTAGGGCATGGCACTTGGAATACAGAGGTTCTGAGTTCAGGCCCACTCCCACGGGCTGACACTCTGGGTCCCTGAGAAAGAACCTTAACCCCAGACTGCTCCCCAGGCCCAGCATAATGGTAGCCCACTGCTCCCACTAAGGGGGTGGGTTAAATGCAGAGAGTTCATTACGTTGCTATGTACTTTTAGAGCATTGTCTCAGTTCACGCTTTACAAATCTCCCCAAATGTCTTTAACATTTTTTTCCTGATTGATTGAGCACCTTTTTATTCTCCGACACTTTTCCTGTCCACTTAACCTTCTGCCAATATGCTGGAATAAAGCACTATAGAAAAATATCTTCTTTAGCAATGACCTTCTGTGGCTTATCCTTCTTGCTCAGAATGGCAAAAACTGAATGTATTACATATTTCTTTAGAGAAAATCATGCTTTTACTTTCATATTTTCATCATTCTTCTGTAATATTCAGATTCTTTCAAGAAACATTAGTAGATATAGACACTAGATCTATATCACTGTGCTTAATGAATCTATGGTCATTATGACTTTTTTATATTCATAGATTTTCACCTGTCTACTTTAGCACATAGAGTTTGTGTGAATGTGAATCTATGTGCTTAAGAAAAGTCATAGACAGCATGTACTCATATGACCCTGCAGGATCACAGTTTGCTTTTGCATTTGAAAAACAGGTGGGTTATTGCAACAGCTCATCACACAGACACCCATGTTGTGTCACACTATTCTTGTGGGGATTGACTTTCATTCATTTCCCACTAACTTCTGTGGCCTAACTCAGTCCCATTACTCTAACCCTAACCACTACCAACACATGCCTTAAACTAACCTAAACTCAATTAATACCTTATACCTAAACCAAACCCCCACTCAAAGAATAGAACCTTTCCTTGTGGGGACCAGTCCTTGGTCTTCACAAGTGTATAAGTCCCCAAAATGTGGGGATATTCCTGGGAAATCGTCCCCACAAGTTAACAAAAACAGGACCACATACACACATATCTACAGTTCAGTAGGGGGAATTTAGGGAGACCTATTGTAGCTGGACAGCTGCCTCAAAGGCAAGTACCCAGAGAGCATCCATGCATAAATGGGGAGAAATTCTAACTGGATGTGAAAAAGCCCCCCAGAGATATACTTAGAATCCCCTACCCTTCTGTGTTGTAACAGTGCTAACAACTGCTAACCTGATTTTAAGACAATTTGTGCTAAATTAGCATCTGTAACTGTAAGGCTACCCAGCAAGCATTGTCCACCTGAACTGACATGCCAAAGCATTAGTCAGAGTTGGAGCCAAGAGTTTGACATTCTTTGCAGGAGTTTGAGAGATTTATGGTTCAGGTGAAGTAATCTGTTAGAAAAACTATTAATTATGCATTCTAAAAATAAGCCTCTTAAAAGAGTGCTGAGTAGAAACCCATCATTTAAAGAATATTGTGAGTACTTTTAGCAGTTCTATAAAGAAAATTAGCCCTGAAAAAAATGTATCAAATACAGTAGATAAATTAAAAGACCGAAATTTTGATTATATTTTTGTCTATGCTGGATGGAGGTAAAATTCTGTCTAATTATAAAAGAAAATATTAAATATTGTGAGATTCTTCTAGTATTTTTCTCCATTCTTTATTTTCTGAATTCCTCAAAAACAAAGCTGCAACCTTGTTGTTGCTTCCACTGAGATATTTCTGTGTGACATCCATATTTATTTATATACAGCTGTCTCTCAACAAACTCTGTCCTTTTTTTTCCTGAGTTCAGGAAACAGTTGCAGTCTCAGAGTCACAGCTTTGTGTGGGCTGCAAATGGTCTCTGCAATGTCTTTGTAAACAATGAACTAATTCAGATTACAGCCAGGAGAAGACGGCGAGCAACATCAAGAAATCTGGGTTAGATATACATAATTACACCATGATGAAAAGCTCTGGAATGGTAACAGAGAGTTTGTTGTTTGTCTGTTTTGTTTGTGTTCTGATGATCTGATTCATGTATCGCCTTAAGATAATTCTCTTGAAGTGCTTCATCTTACTTGAATGGTGATGTTATAATGAAAACATGAAAACACAAATGGATGGTAGATGTCATTAGAGAGAGAATAGAGATTGTTCTAATTATAATATTTGTTTTCATGCATATCTGACTTACCTTCTCCGGTGGTTGAAAAGGAAAAGGATATACAGACAGTTATTATTCATATGTGGGTCCCAGCTGGTTTAATGCACTCTTCTTGTGTCAGTTTTTGTTGTGGAACAGAAAAGAAAAGAGTTTCAGCAACCCCTTATACTACATTTAAAAGCATAATCTTAAGCCATGTAAAATTACACAAAGGTAAATTATTTGAAAACATTGTGAAAAATAAAATAATTTTGGGCAGCAAGATTTCAGATGATTGTTGATGATTGCAGTCAAAGTTGAATAAGCAGGAGAAGGAGAAAAAAAAGCTAATCCTTTCTCTAAGGGACCCGTGTGTTTCACTTGGAAAAATACAAAAAAGTTTTTTTTATTTTTTTTATATATTACTTGCTTTTATTTGGCTGAAATTTTTAAGCATTTTTGGGAGACAATGTACCAGTAGAGCAGCTTTGAACACAGAGTTTTAGCTTTGGCAGGAGAACTAAGTTGAAATAAATTTAAATTCATAGAGTGCTTGAATTGAGTGGGAGCCAAACTGTTTTTAAAGCACGAACTGAAGCCTGAGAAAAAAACCACAGAGCTGTTTTGTATATTGTTTGTGTTTTCACATTGTTCTGTATCTTGTTCTTCTTATTTACATTGTTGTTCTTTCCCACCATAGCTGTGTAAAAAGCGAGCTATCATATTTATGCTGACTATCTGGGGAAAGAAAAACTCACATTTGAACTGGGATGCTTATTAATTTTCAAGTCTTTTAAAGGGTTACAGCTGTTTAAAATAAAACTTTTCATCACATTTACAAAGATACACTGTATTATAACTTTTTCCTTCTTTATTTATTTAGAAGTTTTAGCCCCTTAGTACAGATTACATAAATAAACTGAAGTAAAACTGAATTAAAGAAAAATAATATGCCTTATTTTATAAAATAATGCCTCTTTTTTCTTGAGGGTTGGATAAACTGCCTTGGCGGCCAGATTTCACCTGTTGGCCTTTAGTTATGGGTTAGTAGATCTTTAGAAATTAAACAATACAAAGAAAGATTTAATTTTCAGATCTTTACACATTTTAGAGACTAAACCTTGGAGTCACCCATTCTACAAAGCTTTATTGTAAATGTTGCAATATAAAATTAAATAAAGTGCCTTTATTAACTTTTCCTATTTTGTCAGACTTAAATAATCCAAATAGGGTCAACAGTAGGTCCTCAGGCTTTTGTTTCCTCGAGCACCTGTGATCTTTCACCTGTGATCCCTGCACTGGTGGTCAGAGGGCTCGATGGCATCGACTGTATAGCAGTCTGGCTTCTGTGAGTCTGCCAAGGTCAGCTGCAGCTATATATAGGTTGCCACAATAATCATGTGAAAATGGGTGTAAATTGGTGAATGCCTGTAGCCTGACGTAGTCCGACTCAATTCTAGTCAGAATATGAGTCTGATACTGCTCCATAGAGCTGTGATTATGGGGCGTGTTTCGAATGAACCAGGAAAAAAAATGCCTCTGCACTCAATTGGACAGACCTACAACCAATAAGAGCAACGGAGTGTGTGACGTATGTTAAGCGAGGCATAGTTGTTGTCCACAAAAATCAAAGCGTGCAGTTGCACGCCTAGAATAAGAAGATGAGCCTTTATCGTGTTTCTCTGTTCCTCTTTTAAAATTAATTTGCTGTCGATATCTTCTAGAACAGACCTAATAGCAAAATCTACTCACCTAAACTCTCCAGCGGCAGCCATTATTGTTGTCACCCAAGCGCGCATTGGTCACGTGGTTGATTACGTTACTGTTGGTCATCTGTCCATCATCGTATAAAGCCCGCCCTGACAATTTGATTGGATCGCCTGACAGTGGGCGATAATACTCACGCTACTATGGAGCAGAGCCAGACCAAACTTCCCGACCTCAAACTTTGTGGGCGGGACTAAGTTCGGAATGGCACCCAGGCTAGAATGCCTGACAGTTGGATTAAAAAAAAGACACTATTAAATAAATACAGGCAATCTACCAAATGCCTTTGTTTTCATGACATATGGGGACATTTCATTGGCCTATATTTATTTTATATGGCCCCACCCAAACCCTTATTCTAACCCCAACTCAAAGAATAGAACTTTACCATATGGGGCCAGGATTTTGGTCCCCATAAGGACATAGCTCCCCATGACGTGATTGTGTAAATAGATTAAAGTCCCCACACCATGATAAAAATAAGTCCACACACAGACATACAAAGGCAAATGGTATGGAGTTTATGGCGCAGGAATATATATATATATATATATATATATATATTTTTTTTTTTAGCGTACAGTGATTTCATCACAGTTTTCCAATTTCTTCATACGCCTTTAACTTTTTTATCAAGTTATACTGACAAACCATCATTTTTTGCATTTCATGGTATGTATTTGCATTTAGTACCCTTTTCACCCTAATACTAAAAACAAAATCCAGTGCAACCAATTCCATCCAGAAGTAACCTTTTTTGTAAAGATTGTCAATTTGTGAGTTTTCTTGTTTAATAATAATCACAGCTGTTTTTTAAGGCCTCAGAGATTTGTTAAAGAACATTTATAGGCAAACATTAACATGAAGACTAAGGAGAAATCCGACAGTCCAGGTAGAAATATGAGGACATGGTTTAACAAGGGTTAAGTTATCACACATAACACCAAAGCCCCAATATTTTACAGGGCTCCTTTTAATCTTCTGTCTGATAATGTAAAGAAAAGGTGACAATAGCCAATTCTCTAAGTAGTAGGTGTCTGTCTAATCTGATAAGCCAGGCAAGAAATTTATTTATGAAAAAAAGCAGCCATGAGGTAACTGTGGAGGAGCTGTAGAGATTCATACCTCAAGGTTGAAGAATCTGTCGCTAGAAACACAATTAACCCTGCACTCCATCCTTCTAGCACATATGAAAATACAGTGAAAAAAAATGGAAGAAAAGCCACAAAAAATTAAGCCTATCTATTCATATCAATACATTTATTTTGTACATTTTCCACATATATATATAGACTGTGGGCAAATTAAATTAAGTTTCTGATCGAACATACTCCTTAGAAGAGAACATTCGACTCTATGGTCCACATGATCAAAACCACAAAATAATAACACCATGTCAAACATACATCCTTAAATTATATGCTATGAGGTATATGCTATACCTCCCCCCAATGACCTGAAATAAACATCAGCACAATTTGAATATGCAACTGAATAATGTTCCAAATGTGGAAGACATTATTTAAAAGTAAATAAGAACATTTTTCTTGAAGTTATAATATTTGCCCTTCATTTCAACAGATAACAAAACATTTTTGCTGATGAAAAGAGTGCTCTGGCCCCTAAAATAGGATAATTATATACATTGCTCTTAAAATAAATTAATACTGATTTTTTTTTAGTATTGTAAGAGTAAAACTGTTATTCCATTGGAAAATCACTTTACTTACCTACTCAAATAAAGTGCAAATTAACACATTTTAAGAAAGATGTACTTACAGTGTTTTTACTTCACTTTTTGCAGCGTCACTCTGCACAACTCCATTTTAGAGCCAAGAGGTTTAAGGTAGCAGAAGCGCAGGTTGGAAGTTGACCAACTAGCTGTAAGCAACACATGCCAGATACACCAGGAAGGCATTCACTACCAATAAGAGGCCTCACTGGATGGGACAATAGTGGGCAAACATCCTCAGACTCTTGCCCCCTGTTTTCTGCAAAGTGGTTGCCAAACTACTGTTGGCCATTTTCATGTGTTTTTTTTTTATTCACTCTCTCCACTATCAGTGTCTGCAGAATCTGATTAAGAAGGATTTTCATGGCTCCTGCCATGGCAACTGGGAGCCCTTCTTCCAGATGCACCTGAACCACTGAGCCAAAGCCATTCTGGTTTGGCTGAAGCAGCAGAGCGTACTATCTGGAAAACCACTTGCATATATATATATATATGTCTATATATAATTTTTTTTTATCAGAATTAACTTGCTTTATTTTAACTTTAAAGCAGCAGAAAAGAACTGCATATTGTCTTCGGGTTCCATTTAGCAGGGCCTTGATGTTCTGGGGAAAAAAAGTCTGAGTTGTTCCTGTCAGCAAAGAGTAAAGAGTGGGCTAAGTTACTCAAAATATCACATTTTCTTTTCAGAAACTTCTAAAGAGAAGAAAACCACTGTTGTAGCCAAACTTCTTTTTTTTTCCAACAAAAAATGTAGTTGAAAAGAAAATATACTTGTTTCTTTCATCTCTACCATGCTCAATGTTTATTTTATTTTTTTCCCTCAGTGCAGAACATAATCAACTGGGTTAAAGCCTTGGTCAGTGTTAGCTATGTACAACAAACGATTACTGTTTGAGCTTGCCTGGAAAACCACACATTAATACAAATAGCAAACTTTTGAACAGTTTCTTTTCCTGTTTTTCATACGAAAATGTTTAAGAAGGGAAAATTTTTCTTTAAATAAACCTGGCATTATATGTAAATTAGACTGACCCATTGTTGAATTAAACACAGTCAATGCCCATCTATTCATACTGTATAATGTGGTTCAAAAGATCAAAGATATGTCAAATACTGAAATACTGTAGATTCTAACTTAATTTTTAAAACCCTTCTCTAAATAAATGTATTTTAAAATATTCCACAAAATACAAATGTTTTTAACATCTTGTGCAGGAGTCCAGGGAAGGAAATACAACTGAATTGTATTCATTTTATCTTTATAACCCATAGATTGGTGTCATGTCACCACATTGCTCAAATTTATATGTGACACAAGTAAAATCTTTTCAAAACACATTAAAAAATTGAGCTACAACAAGTGATTTCTACACGATATATTTCCCAGATATCACAGCTGGATCAATTTCATGCTTCTATGAACAAACTAGTAAAATTCTATACTGCTATCATCATCCAAAATAAACATATCTATCAAAAAAGCTAACAAACAAAACAATCCTCTTCAAAATTGCATTTCATCTGCAACATATACTCCAACCAGTAATGTTAAACAGTAAGTCTTGTCCACACAACAACAGTATCACTGCGTGAAAATAGATTAGCTGTCATATACTTAGATAAATTAATCATCATGCAGGGGAAAGCAGCATAAAGCACAATCAACCTGTGTCAGTCAAACAATGCTTGTCGCCGTGGTGAATTAAAGAGCCCTGTTACTTTGTGAGGAAAAGGTCAGCCATGCTCGGTCTCTGTAGGTGCCTGCCACTGCTACATTGAAATAGAAATGTCCCTGTGTGGTATGACAATTAATCTGACAGCTGTTAACAAGCTAAGTACATAATGTGCTGTTCTTTCAACATGACCTCTAAACCCCAGTTTCATCCTCTGCTTCATTATCAGTTTTTTATGTTTTTAGATGTAAAGTCGGTCAGATGCTGGTCGCTTTCATTTTAAAAGTCTAATATTATCTTCCTTCAAAAATTCAATGCTATTTCTGGTTGATTTCCTGTCAGTATAAACTCTTCTAAAAAAAATAGGACAAAACATGGTTAGCGCTCGAGCTTTTATGCACATCGTGTTGTAGCTGGTGGCTTTGGATGTCAGTTTGTTAACCTTTGACTTGCCAGTTAACTCTTCATTTACTTTGTGAGACGAGGATTTAAGTCCTTGTTTATTACACTGATCAATTAAAACAAAAATACAGACAGCTGTGTTCTGTTCATTAAGAGAAAAAAAAAATAAAATGAAGTAATCATTCTTAAAGGATTATGTTCTCTAAAAAACTTGCCTGTTGATGATGTTCCAGTGTTATTGTATGTTTTGTTAAACTATATGAACAAAGTGTATTGGGTTTTCATTAGCATTAGTTTAACATTATCTTGAATACAACTAAATGGGATCAAACTGTAAAATGCAGGGGTAATTTTAATCATCTTTTAAGCCATGGATTGCTTGTATGCATTTTTTCCCTCTCTATAACATGGGCCTGTGGTTGGTTTCCTCTCTTAGGTTGTGCATGCCTTCTAATTCATTTACAGGAAAAACAGAAAGCCTCCAAGTACTGCAAACCACAGAAGGAAATTGCTCAATCTGACAAACTGAATGGCTTTTGTGCTGCAGAAAATCAAAACAAAAGAAAAGCCAGTTTGAAAAAGAACAAAAACACAAAAGAATCTATTTAAGAAAAATAGAGCAATACGTTTCTTAATTAATGAACCTCCTAAACATATTTTCGTAAGTCATAAAACCTTAATGGTGAGTGCAAGACTGCACCCAAAGCAGATGTTAGAAAGTCAGTCTCTGACTATTATTCATCCATCAGTAAACATGCCTTTGGTCTCAGGAGACTGAGAGGGGTCAGTCAGCTCGCGAGAGCTGAGGCATCGACAAGGATGAAAGAAAATAAGTCTGAACATAAACACTTTGGAGACATTATCTGCCACGTCTGATGGATGTAATGCACAAGATGACATTATACCCACTGACCTGGCCTAAACAAGCACATTGCAACCTTTAAAACATACGTCATGGTGACAACAAATCTTTTCCTGTAACGATTTCTATCAAATCAACGCTCTCCTGCTGATATTTACAAAAAAAGGAAATAAAAGACAGAAAGTTAAGGGTCTATTAATATTGTGTTATTTTTCGTAATAACCTCCATATCCAACCTTGGATTTGCAAAAAGTGACTTACAGTATTATCATAATGAGAAGTAAATCTACTTACAATCAGCACTCAATTAAATTAAAATTCTGTCAATTGCTAATGTTCTTGTTTAAATAAAAAATAATTTCCCTGGTTTGACAAAAAAACATTTTGGTCCTTAACAAGCTTACGCTAAAGTGGCCCTCAGCAAAAACATCAATGATAAAAATGCTCCCTCATTTTCTAAGTGTTTACTAATTTCTATATGAAAGGTTAGACTGGATGTGAAAATTGCAGTATTCTACTTTATTCTTGAGCTTGAAAGACTTTTTTTCTCCACAGCTTTCCTGTCACAGCAGGTGAGAAAATAACTTGGCTAGAAATTAAAGCACAACTTTTTTTTTCTGTTTCATTACATGTTGCACACATTTTAAAATGAATAATGCAATTGCATGTATCGATTTATCTATCTCAAGAGGAACAAGGAACCTCAAAAGCCCCAATGTTTTTGAGC
Organism: Cyprinodon variegatus; assembly: GCF_000732505.1. Taxonomy (NCBI): domain Eukaryota; kingdom Metazoa; phylum Chordata; class Actinopteri; order Cyprinodontiformes; family Cyprinodontidae; genus Cyprinodon; species Cyprinodon variegatus. The sequence goes on from NW_015151429.1 coordinate 80,780, forward strand.
TTTGCCCCTAATTGAAATTTTGATAGCCAGAGGCAATGCATGGACTTTCCACACTGTGTTTGTGCTCATCACGATTTCATTCCAGGTAATGAATTATCATTCTTCAGCTTCATTTCTTATTTAAGTCATGAAATATCCAACACTGTGGATATAGACATGGTAAGAGGTTTAAGTGAGGCAGAAGTAAATGGAAAAACAGCGGGCTGTTGGCCTTGCTGAGTCTGTTGATAAGCCCTACTCTGTGTCAAAAGGTTGATATGATTGATACGCCTTATTTCAGAGATTCACGAAGGTCATTAACCTTGTGAGTTTCTTTCTGACATACAAGCAGGGACTGATAACAGCAGCAGACCAGAAACTAGAGTGAGCTTCTTTATAAACTTGACAGCCTTCTCCGGCATTTTATAGCCTCGTGTGTAAATCATGTCAAGTGAGGGGCTCAATCCTCACTCATCTGTACATTTTCCATAGTAGGCGGTAAATGTTATGCAGATTCAAAATGGAAGAAAAGATTATTTCAAGCCAAACGACTGTTCATAATGTTGAGTCAATGAAGATGTCATCCATTAGTCATAGTTTATTATAGAGTGTGGTACAGGATTAGAGGAAATTATTTTGGCTGTGCTTTAATTACTTAAATGTATTTATTACCTTTCTGCCTACATGTTGGCGACAGCTCTACAATCCAACACCCGAATCAGGCATTTGGGTCTTTTTACAAATTTCACAGTGAACTGTTAAAGACAATTATAGAACAAGTTCAAGCAAGCTGTAGAGTTTAAACCAGTTAAAATTCATTGTTGCCCCCCCAGTAAAATCTTTGAGTTATTCCATGGAATACATGGTTTGTTGTTGCTGTTTTTTTTTTGTTTTTTTTGTTTTTTTTTTTACATTATTTTAGGACTAATTTGAATTTAGGATCAACACCATTATCATATATTTCAAAAGGAAAAAAAATCTGATTAGTTTTTTTGTTTGTTTTCCTAAAACATTATTTAAACATTATTCTCTAATAATTTTATAAACATGAAATCGCCCCAACTTAGAGACTATTTGAAAAAAGAAAAAACTGCATGACTTTTATGTCTGTGATGATTACTGGTGGATCCCAAAGCAGAGACAGATTCTAAAAGGAGTCTAAACAGTTTGTTTACAAAATGTTTGAGCAGAGAGTGGTGGTAGGGAGCTGGTCCACCTGATTAGATGGAGTTAATCGGGACACCATGGAGACCTGGGTAGAAGAAGTTGCAGGTTAGCACAGGAGATTAAGGGGGCACCAGGGATCCAGTTAATTTGGCAGTCATAAGGTGTATGTAGAGGCAAAGACGATGTCCGTTCCTTGGAAAACAACCTCCTTTAAATCATGATACTCAGCAAATACCTTAGATAAGTCTATTGGTCTGGAATGGGCTGAATTGAGTTGGTCTGAGAAAGGAACTGCAGAATGTAAGCAGTGGGAGTGGCGGTGGGAGAGCAAGCTCCAATTGACAATGGATTGGATTGACCAGTCTAAATGGGGGTTGTGGAGCTTGAGCCATGGAAGACCCAAAATGAGTTCAGAGGATAGTATAGGAATTACAAAAAAGATCATCAACTCACAGTGATTACCAGAAACTAACAAGGAAGTAGGTGCATTTCAATGAGTTATGTTGGCCAAAACTCTGTCATCTAGTGCATATACCCCCTTGGGTTCTAAACGGTTTCAGTAGGGATGCCGGCACGGAAAACATACTGAGAGTCGATAAAATTGTCATCAGCCACAGAGTCCACTAAAGCTTGCACAGAAAAAGAGGAGGTCTTTAAATTCACTCTACCTCTGAGTAGAATGCGTGGATAGTATGGATAAACAGGAGTAGTGCTCACCAGCGCCCCTCCTGAGGCCAATGAGCTTTGGAGAACGCTGGCAGCCTTACCACAACAGAGGCAGAGACCATGATGAAAGCAGCGTTGGCTCTCCTCAGGAGTGAGTCCCATGCTTTCAAACTGCATAGGCTCCTCTCTAGTAGTTGAAGAAGCTTGTGCAGATGGGGAAGAACAATCCAGTGGAGGGTCCCCGGAACAGGAGATAAGGTAAATAGTTCCTGGACCTGGCAGTTCTATTCCTATGTCTTTCACGAAGGTGATTGGCTAGTCTGTTAGAAAGTGAAATTAGGTCTTTAAGGCTAGTGGTCTCATCTTGGGTTGCCAACTCATCTTTCACCACCTTAATAAGACCCTGGACAAATATGCCTCGGGGTGCCTTATCATCCCACCCACTCTCTAAAGCCAAATCACGACTAACAACAGAATAAGAGGGAACTGAACCTGATTCCAGGGATCAGAGGTACTAGCATCTTTACTCTGTAATGGGGGGCCAAATACTTTCTGCATTTCTGAAGTAAAGGACAGAACAGTGTAATACAGGTGAGGGATTGTTTGAAAGCATGAGAGGCCAGCAAGATGCTTTTCCAGTTGCTAGACTCATAACAAAAGCTACTTTCGACCTTTCATCAGTATACTGTAGGTAAGTGGTTGCTTTTCAAAAACTAACATGCATTGTAAATGAACTGCTTACATAGTCCTATCTCTCCAGAATACCTGATGGCAGTGGGGAAAAAAGGGTTCACAGGTCTGTGTAAGATAAGAACCAGGTGAAACAGGAGTCTGGACAGGTAATTCTGGTGCTTGGGCAGAGTCTGGGGGTTGTAGAGAGGAGAGTTGACTGGAGACCTCATTCAGTCTGCTGTCAAGCTGATTCAGACCAGTAGAGAGATTCTGAAGAGATGCCATGATTTCCTTAAGAGCCACACCAGGTTGAGCAACAATGACTCCTTGTAAAGCAATAGCTTCTTTAAATCTCTCAGTCTCTGCAAGGATCTGCTTTATCCTTTCAGTCTCTGCAGGGTCCATTTTTGGCCAGACATTTCTGTTATGTTTGTGACGATTACTGGTGGACCCCAAGGCAGAGACAGATTCTAAACACAGTCTTAGCAGTGTATTAACAAAACATTGGAGAGCACAGTGGTGGCAGGGAGCTGGTCCACTTGATTAGATGGAGTCAATCAGGAGACCGAGGAGACCTGGGCCGAAGAAGTGGCATGTTAGAACAGCAGATTAAAGTTGTCCAGTCAAAGAATGGAAAATGAGGATCAAAGTCTAATGCAGTCTACAGAACGGGGTAAAATTGTCTGGCAGCCTTGTACAAAGACAACCAGGCTTTTCAAACAGAGGGCTGATGAGCTGATGGAATGCAGGTGTCTCAGTCCACAGCAGCGCAGTGGAACAAACCACTGGCCCCTGCCAAAATAGTGCTCTGCTGAAAAACAAAATAGAGAGAGATCCACAAACCAAACCACAACAGATACATTCTGAAAGGGGAGGCAACACCTTGGAGTCCAAAAACATGAATGAAACTGAATGAAGTCTAACAATTATTAACAGTTTATACGTTTATCAACAGTCTTAAGCAAGGAGGACCTCAAAATAACAATTCATCAGATGCAGGGGGGACTTAAGTAAAAAAAGTTTAAAAAAAAACTTTAAATGGTGATTTATGAACCAGCTTGGTTTGCTTTTGGAGAACTGAGCTTGGATCAAGCCCTCCTATTGGGAGCACCGGGATGGAACAAATCAAACAAATCTACTATATATGGCTTGACATAATCTATGATTATGTCAAGCTATATAGCCATCTAAGACACAAATACTATTACTGTAATAAAATTTGACTTGAAAGATACATCCAATGTCATCAGACTACCATTGTAGTTCTAATATATTTTACAACTCCAGCTGTTTTCCAATCCATGTGCAGTAAAAAACAACAACAACAACAAAAAATATTGAAGTAATAATCACGTGTTTTTAAAATAATTCAAAAAGACAAAACCAAACATAAAGAACGTGGAACTGAACTTTCAATTGTGTTTGAAATTTACTTACAGTCATTAGAAACATAGCTGTTAAAACATGTTAGAATGTCAGCAGTGTCAAGTTACGAAGTACAAATACTTCATTGCTGTCCTTAAGTACACTTTTTAGGTATTTATATTTTACTCCATTACTAATTTTTCTTCCTACTTCTGACTTCTACTCATTACATTTTTACACAAGTGTCTGTACTTCTATTCCTTACATTTTTAAAACAAAGGTTACTCGTTACTCCTGGCTTTGGTTTAATGTTTATAAATATTTATTTCAGGTCATGTGCGCCATCCAATACAGATCATTGGCGCCATCCACATACAGTGAAAACTAGTGTAACTGGATGAGTCATATAATGCAAACACTCATTGGTTAGATATTCATAAAATTTGTGCTGACGCCAAAGGAAACCATCAGAAAGAAGCAGGTGTTCTTCAAACAGCAAATGCAAATTGTCTATCCCATGCTACAATGTCTGATTCAGAAAAAAGATTGAAAGGTCTGAAAGGTCGAACACATGCGAGTGTGTATCGGGAGATGGAGACCAACAAGACCTCCCTCATCCTTGGCCCTATCTCAAAGAATTTTTCGAAATTGTTGAAAAACTGGGCTTTCAATTCATATAGTGGCATCTGGCTGTTTTTTTAAAGGGTACTTTATACTTGTATTCTTCAAGTGCTTTTTCACTTTTCCTTTAATTCTGAGTTTCTTATGATTAGTGAAGGAGCAGCGGCTGAGAGATGTAAAAACAGTGGAAATGTAAAGCTCCAATCAGCTATATTTTAAAGTCAAACACTCATTAAGTTGTTGCTGAGCTTTTTGCTGCTTAAAGGCGCAAAAAAACAACATAAATATTACAACTGATATTTAATATTCACTTGTTGTTCAAGGTTGCTTACAGTTACCACGGCAGCAAAGCTAGATGCTGAAGGATGTTTTAAAAAAAGTAAAAGCTTAAAATTTCAAGACACTATTGCTTCAGGATAAATGTAGGAATTGTTGCTAACTGAAGTTAAAAAGGTGAGAATTATAAACTCAAAATTAATGTTCATAATGTTTAGTTTGAAAGCCATCAGGAATTAGCTATAGTTTGCATATTTTTTTTTCTGTGCTCTGATTACTTAATTTTCTCCATTACATCTCTACCACCATTTTGGCACAAGCATCTATGAACAGTCCAATTCTTGAATCAGACCTCTGTGTCTCTTTGATAACCTCTATAGTAGTGAGTGAGATTATATGCACCCTCAGGCATCAACAATTAAAGTGATGTCCTGCACAGCGACTCACAGACCACTATATTTAGTCTCAAGCCCTGGAATGCCATGCTGTAGATAAATCAAAGGAATGTGGCTTGCTAAATGTTTCCAAAAAAATGTTTAATTGACCTTAAAAGTTACATGACCATAAATAGTAAAACAAACTTAGTGGTAAAATTGCCAGAATTTGGTCACTTTTGAAAAATATTCAATGGGGACAGCATAACATGCTTCGTCTTTTTTTTTTGTTTTTTTGTACCTCCCACAGGCACAGATGTGTTTTGAAACAGGAATTAAATTAGACAGTGCTTAAGGTAGGAGCAGTGCGCCGACCTGTGCTCTGATTTATGAATGGTGACAGTTGTCTCCATCGCTGAGCGTAACATGTACTCGTTCTGAGCTCTGTCCGACAATCACTGTGGGACTTTAATGCATCAATAGTGCATTATTACTTTTCTGTCTGTTGCCATCAGCAATAACCTATATTTCTCAGGTGTATTTATTCAATTGATGAGGGAGGGAGAGCGAGATGCGTTATTTAGGGTTATTTATGTGTTATTTAGGGTAGGGTTATTTAGAAAATTTGATATAATGCTTCAAACTTCAAATGACATAATGCAACCAAATAGTGGTTAGCTGTTCTAGAAATTTGTCACTTTGGGTCCCACTTGTACCACTTATAGGGCTTTGGAACTACATTGAATCTTGAATTCTACATTGTACTGAAGTACAGTGCTCAGTTTCAGCACCATGGACAGAGCTTAGACAACACTGCTGCTACATTCAATCGTGCCAGCTTCTCAGCTTAAAAACCTTGGACATCACTTTGTCCATTATTCTACCTCCTAGTTTCTTTGCTGTGGGCTCAGAAATATTCAAAGCACTACCAAGATTTTGTTTCAATACCACGGATAGTGCACGTTTTCTGGTCCACTAGGTTACACTGCTCCATGCAGCGGAGTAACTTCTTGTTCAAATTTACCCAGAGATGGGAAGTAACGAAGTACAAATACTTTGTTACTGTACTCAAGTAGATTTTTCTGATATTTTTACTTTACTTTACTACTTATTTTTATGGCGACTTTTTACTTCTACTTCTTACATTTTTACACAAATATCTGTACTTTCTACTCCTTACATTTTTAAAAATTGGCTCGTTACTTTAGTTTTGAATCATTTCAATGGAGTTACCGTTATTATTTTTCACGTCATCAATACCAAATTCCATCTAATTGGATGGGAATCTACGTTGCATTTGACGCACCACTACAAGATGAATCGACAGATTCGGCAGTTTTCATTCGCGGCAAATCATTGCAGCTTGGTGGCGGTGGCGTTAGCATAGTAGTATGGACGACGAGATGATTGAAAATGAACACAACGGAGATCTAGTCCTATTGGCAGACATCCATTTAAAATGTAGGCAACGGCATGAAAAAAGTGGTTTCTACTTTTACTTTTATACTTTAAGTAAATTTACAAGCCTGTACTTTGTTACTTTTACTTGAGTAAAGAAGTTTAATCAGTACTTCCACTTTTACCAGAGTATTTTTTAACACAAGTATCTGTACTTTTACTCAAGTACGCAAAGTGAGTACTTTTGCCATCTCTGAATTTACCACTGGATGTATATAATATTTGTGCTAAATTGATTGTGTTGCACAGTCATTTGGTTCCAGATGCTTGGACAAAGCAAATTTTTATTTCAATAAAAAAAGACAAGTTCAATAACCCTTATGTTTTGCCAAAAATATTGAATTTCTTAATTAGAACTGACAAGTAAGCACTAGTGGCTAAAAAGAAACATCCCATTTCATCAATATACCTTTTACATCAAATTTGGCACTATAACATTGAGCTTTCTGTATTGTTTTAATGAATGATGGCTTTGTTTCTATTATACTTTGTTTTAGTTATCACAGTAAAACCCTAGTTTAAAAAGCACTATAAATACCAATTAGCCATTAAGTATATAACCCAAACATTTGGTTAAATTAAGATACATTTAGTATCTACCTTCTTTTAAAATACTTTTTATCATTAAAGATGTGGCTTCATATTGGAGATGTCTCGATATAACATGGGACTGTGTTTAGTTAATTTTTTATTTATTTTTTTTAATGAATGGACCTTGATCTGTATTGGCTAACTCAAACTGGCAGCCTAGTGGTTACGGCATTGCGCTTGGAATTCAGAGGTTCTAGTTCAAGCCTCACTCCCAGAGTCTGCCACTCTGGGTCCCTGAGCAAGACCCTTAACCCCACACTGCTCCCCAGGCGCCGCCCAATGGCAGCCCAATGCTCCTCAATGGGTTAAAGGGAGAGGGCTTTTTTTTTTTTTTTTCGTTGCTCTGTACTTGTTACACTGTAATGACAATAAATGCTGGAAAACCTGAAAATCTGAAACTGCATCCCAGCCTCAGAATAAAGAGTGAAGCTATGTGCTGTTAAAACATGATGTTTCATTGTTTTTCATATCTTTAAATCCACTGATTAGATTCGTCTGAGATTCATGTCTTATGCACAAGCTCACGATGACAGTAAAGGGAAGAGGAAGAAAAAACCCCGCATGACTTGATCGTCCCGTGGCTCTGACACAGGAGAGAGCTGTGCATCTTCAAAATGCAGCAGAGATACATAAAACCGGTTCAGTTGTAACCGTGGCGCGATAAGCAGCGCAGCGCTCTTTCTTTTTCTCTTTTTTACACTACTTTTGCAGGAGCAGAGGCGTTATAGGAAAGCAGTCGGCATCATCAGCTGTTCGAGGCTGGACTCTCATTGCTGGAAGTCGGAGCTGAAGGAGTCACATGACAGAACTGGAGGCAGAGAGCTAGAGAGGGGAAAAAGGCACAGCATTCCGCCTCGCACCGCCATACTGTAGCCTCTTTTGAGCCATTTCACATTTTTATTGCAACATTTTACTCCCGCTCGGTGAGTACACTTTCCCAATGGCTATTTTTTTTCTGTTTTTCTAAACAAAATATTTTTTTTTTGTCTTCTAAATTTACCCCCCTTCTTTTTTTTTCTTTTTTTGTTGTTTTTCCTCCTTTTGCTGGTGTTTAAATTGAGCATTTGACGCGCTGGTTTGAAGCATTTTTTTTCTCTCCCCCTCAACAATCAATCCATCCAGGCTTCAAGTTTTCAGCATGCAGTGATTCAGATCGAGAGGGTAAAAAAAGAAAAGGAAAAAAAAAAGAAACGGGTGCGTTTATCTGTCTCTGAGAAAGCCTCTCACTTTGCTTGCAGTTTTGCAGAAATCCTGCGCATTTACTGGTGGGTTTTGGGAGATTTTTAGTATTTTTATTTTTTTATTTTTATTTTTTGGTTGTTTTGTGTGGAGGTTTGCTGTTGCTGTGGTTTTGGTTTGCATTTTAGCAGTATGGTTTGTGATTTTGATGAAACTCACCGGTGAAATCCCTCGCTTTAACTTTGTTGCTCTTTTCTTTATCTTTTACCAAAAACAAGGGAATCATTTTTAAAGCTCCCCTCTGACGTTTTAACGTGACACTTTTCTTGCAGCTGAGCTCACAGGTTTGTGCTTTTTGTTTCACCTTTTTTTTTTTCTCTATTTCCCTGTTGTACTCTTGCAGATGACAGTGTCCAATATTTTTGGATATTATTTTTTTCCCCTACTAGATTCTTGGGAGAGTTCTATTCGTTTTTGCTGTTTTCTATTTCAACGAAGATGAACAGACATTTTCCCTTTTGCAGGTACATAAAACATGTTTGAAATAAAGGATAAGGTAACATAATGATGCACCTGTGGCTGATGTGTTATTCTATTGTCTGTTAAAGCAAACGTTCTTTTTTAAATTTGCAAGATCACACTCAAGTGATTTAGATTTTCACTATTTTAATGGGTGCAAAACTGGCAGCTTATTTATACAATTTTTTTTTTCATCACCTTATAATCTTAAATTTAATTGCTGTTTACTGGGGTATGCAACAGACCTACTTAAAGCAGGGGTAGAAATTATGTATTGCTTTTTAAAAGAATGACAAATAGTTTCTCCAACCACATTTACTGCAATACTGCTAAATAAAATCCAGTGTAAAAATGGCTAAAGGAGGCACACAATTTGTAAATAGAGTCAAAGGTTTGCCTTTTGCCAAAAATGGTATATATCTACCACACTGCAAAAATGGAAATCTAAATGAGTCATTTTTGCTTAAATTACGTGCATTTTGTCTTGAATTGAAGAGGTAAATGAGATACTTTGCCAATGGAACAAGACAATTGACATTTAATATAAGAAAAAAAGAAATGTTTTGTCTTAGTTCAAGCGCATATTATCCAATTATCTTGTTTTAGGAGTAAAAATATAAATTCCATTGGCAATTCATCTTATTTATCTGCTAAAATTAAGGGTAATAACACTCAATTTAAGATTTTTTTTTACTTAATTCTAGATGTTTTTTGCAGTGCAGTTATGACCATATTTCATATTAAATGTTTCTGTCTACAAAAATGAGGTAAATCGTAGTTGAAATTGATAGAAACAGACTTTTAATCTATAAGGTTGTTCCATAAACTCTGAATCCCATGTAATTCAAGGCTGCACCTTGACAACAAGACAACAAGAAGCTGGTCACAAGGTTTTCACAATCTCAAAAGTCCACCGTACACTGAAATCTCAAAATCATACAGGACTTAAAAGTCATTTACACTTGATGGACTCTCCAGTGCAAGCTTTTCTTTCAGATAAGTCATTGCTGAGGTACCATAAAATACAAGTAGAATTTAAAGAGATAATAGCCAAGGAACTGCAAAAGGCTTGGGAAATAAGAAAATATGTAATTTGTTTTCCTCTTAAAATCTGCAGATGTTGTCCCTGTCACACTGAACATCCACAAACTGCCACTTGAAGCTCATGACCAGACTTTTTTTCTAAATCTTTTCCAAAGAAAATTGCCTTATTAGGCACCTGGTAATTGCATGGCTGTGTAGGTGTTCTCACAGGATTGCCTAATTCATCCCATCCCTCATCCCATTAGTTTTGACATGCTTCTTTGTCCCTCAGAAGAGAAAGTATTCCCACAGTATGATCCTGTAGTGGAGTTCATTCTTCCACTTGTTTAGTGGGACCCTTCATGGCTTTTAGGAAACTTCTAACAGTTTTTATTTTTTTTTATTTTTTTTTAAATCAAATTTAGTCTGATCAGTTTTCCTGTCATACAGTAGCTTAAGATTACCATCACTGCAGGATGACACCAGGGTTACAACTTCCTACCATAAAATTGTTGAAAAAGGATTAATGTTTTCACTCTTCACATGGGATTTCTGGTTTCCGTCATGATATGTTTAGTCCTGATCTTACCGTAGCGACTTTCTCTGCATATTTAGTTGTGATGTCTCTTGCATGTCTTGAGACTACATTTCCCATAAAATCCTAAAAAGTATAATGAAAATTGTGGTTACAACTTCATGAAACAGGGAACAGTTCGTGAGGTATTGGTATTTCTTCATTTCACCATGAGTAACAGATCTCAGAACAAATAGAAAGGCTGCACCTATCTTTGAAAAAGGTATTAAAGCTGTTTCTATGTATTTATTAGGAAGGTGCAGAAATAATCAATTACTCTTCAAATAAAGTGGAAGCATAAGTAGCAAGGGCAAATATCTATCCATTCTTAAGTGCCTGTCTTATTGCTGGACAGACTCAAATCGGCTTTTCTAGGCCTGCAGATATGTGAAATACTTCCAAATCTGATTTTGTAGAAAATTAATAGAAGCACAGGCAGGACTAAAAGAGGGGCTTACAGGAAATAAATCCCTCAACAGAAGGGTTGACTCGAGATTAACGGTATGCTGCGGAAAATGCAAAAAAATAAAATAAATATAGAGATTGTATAGTTGTGGTGAAGGAGGGATTTGTGGAGTGTGCAACTGAGCTAACATAGGACTTTTTCGGTTCATGATGAGTTCATTCCTGTTTGCCTTAAATTCATCTGTAAATGCCATGAAACATCACCAATTAACTCTCCGTATGTATCCAGCTTGACAGAACAGAAGAAAGGTTTCATCGCCATAATATGGGCCCATAAAACAAATGAGAGCGGACCATTAAGTCCGTGTATAGACCGTTAACTCTGGGAGTCATTAAACAGCTCACTGCAGTAGACCAGAAATAGGCTTTTCTTTGCTTTTTTTTTTTAACCCAATGGAATCGACTATTGATAAATACAGAATGCAGGACTCTGCGGCTAAACTTACATTTTTTATCAAGGCCAGCTAATTAGAGCGATTGAATTAAACATTGTCTCAAAGGCTGGAAGGCTGTTAGTGTGTATTGATTCTACTGCTGTCTGTTAAATCTATGCAGGTCATAAAGCAGGTGTAGATAAAAAGATGGGGTTGGTTTTAATGCCTTTTAATTTGTGAGGTAATTTGAGAAGCATTATGTATTACCAACCAAGGCTCACGTGTGTAGACTGACCAAGTTATTCAAAATCCCAGAAAAGAAAAAAATCTCAGTGACTCTAGTTGTGGTGGAAAACAGTTGTAGTTAAAGTTTCAGGCTGAGGTTTACAATCACTCCTCTGCACCAATTTAAATGTATTATGCATTTTCTTTAACCCACAGTTGTTGATTCATTCATACAGGCTCTAGGTGGCAAAAATATCATATCCTGATTTTTTTCATTTATAAAATCCTTATTTCTGTTTTATCATGAGCTTACTTGTATTTTTCAGAATAATTTGTAAGTCTTTGGTCAGTGTAGCCAAACTGTTTTTGCATGTAAAGAGTCCTAAAAAAACGGAGCAAAGAATCTTTCAAAACAGGTTTTAAATTGAATAGAAGCAGTTTTGCTTGATCGTAAACATTGCAGTATTGGAGAGGCATTTTTTTTGGCCAATCAGGTCATACCACAAGTCAACTACTTTATTCAGGCGGTTGAACCCCCCGTTTTCAATTGTCTTGAACGGAGCCGCATCTTTTAAGAGATCAAAATCAACAGCTTCTGTTGCATCTTTTGTTCTTTTCATACATAAGACTTTATCAAAGTCTGTGTTAATGACTGTTTGGGTCCAGCGACTGCCTCTGGCCGCGATAATCCCGGCTGTCCCCTGACTGTTTGGCTCTCATTGTAGTGATCTCAGAATATTGGACCCAGAATTCGAGGCGAGACAGGCAGAGGGAAAGTTCAAAGCGTTTATTAAACGCTAACAGGTGCGCAGGGCTGCTTGTCTACTGCGGGCGGATCTCTCAAGTGATAGGAGAATACAGGTCAGTGACTGGATGTGGAGCTGAATGCGACTTGGAGCTAGTCACTGACCTGATTCAATGTTCAGTCCGTTCGCGGAGAACTCAGCAGAATCCAGAAGGGAGGTTTGACTGCAGTTGTGGCGGCCACGCCCCCAGAGTTCCTAGAGAGCGAGCAGCAGACGCCGAGCAGCAACAGAGTCCAGAAGGGAAATCCAAGGCCGAAGTCAGGAGACAGTTCCAGGTTCAGAAACCAGGACCAGATGCGACAAACAGAGCAGACAGGGGGAAGGCAAAACTCGAGATCCACAGGACAGAAAACTGGTCATAATCAGGGAAGCGGACAGACTAAAGGAAGCTAGGAAACTTCTCACCAAAACACACGAATAACCTGGCGCTGATGGGAGGCAAACACACAACTTATATAGTAGAGGAACCAGGTGGAAATGATCGGCGATAATCAGCCGCAGAACCAATTAGACAGGGAGCAAGGAGCAAAGGAAAAAAACAAACCATCAGCGCCAAGATCATGACACTCATACCTTTCTGGGTGCTTTCTGTTCAAGTGATTTAAAAAGTTTGCTGTGTTGCCGTCCAATGTGCAAACCATCTCTGAGCTAACTTTGCAAATTACTTTTATTTGTGCCTTGGTATTTTGAAAAAAATCAAAACAAGTTTCATATAATGGAAGTCCTCCATCTGGTTTTCGGCCATGTCTCTCCATGCGGCTACCGCTACACACACAAAGAGTGAGGCAGGTAAGAAAGTGAGTCAGTACCGGTTATTCGTTATGATCGATAGGTCAGTTTGATTATGTAGTAAGTCAGGCGGTTTGGTGGATCACTATAAAACTGCAGCTTATAAAATGTGACTTACACAATCCATATGATCTCCTCACTTTGGCAGATCATTTAAAAGATCTAATCCTTCATGATCTAATATTGACATATTGTACACCCATACCTCAAGTAGATGCATACACACCGAGTAATATTTGTGTGTCAAGTTGCACATTGGACACATATTTTTGTGGTCATTATTGAGAATTATCACAGGAATTGAGAATTCTTTCCAGTTTAACTCATAACTTTTGAGGGGAAATTAATATTTAAGATTATGTTTCTAATTTATTATTTAATCACATTGTGGATTGCATCAGTACTGCTTTGAGTCTTATAGGCCCACAGCATGGTGCTCCTACCACATTTACACTCATCACCGTGCACTTAGGTTTGAGATCAACATATTGATTCATAAATACACAGTTCTTCACATGGCAGGCAAACAGCCCAACGTTTATCTAAGTAGAAAACCTTTCTAGCAAAAACTTTCTTGCTTATCCATGTTGCCAGCTGCAAATTTCAGTCAAGCTTAAAGAAATCAAGCTGGGCCTTCTGTCTTGGCCAGCCTCCTTTTAATTCATGTTTATATTGAATGTTTGCTGTTGCAAACAGAGTCAGATTCAATTTAAAAAAACTTATCAATGAGGATTTGAACTTTGTTGTAGCTCATGCTAAAGGTATTTCTTTAACAAGTTATTGAAAATACCAATGGTTGTGGATACATAGGGTCTCTAGCTTTTTATCTTACATTGGGTGTAGAGAACCCTCTGAATGGTGACACTGTCGTTGTATCAGAGTCCTCTGAAACATTACTGTCCGTAATGCTCTTTATTTCATGAAGAATCCTTTGTAAAATCATCTCCGATGGTCTAGAGAAGAACAAAGCCAGTTTTCTTTATTCCCTTATTCATTATTAGCCCCAATCATAGCCGACCTGCTCCTTTTTTCTGATGATTCTGCCCCATCAGATGATGGCAATCTAGAGATCACACAATCCTTAATATGCAGCATTCTTCTCTAAACACTAAAGTATGGCTAAGCAAGTCATTGCATTTTGATTTATACACAGTTTAATAAATCAGAACTGTCAAATAGAATAGGTGCTCAGTTTTGGTAATACTATGTTTAACAGGAGTAAGACAGTGACTGTCTCACTCCAGCCCATTTGGTGCCAGTGATATGCTTAAAGTGTGTTTGCCACCACACAGAAGGGAAGAGAGTGTTGCAGCTAGCAGCAGATCAATGCATGCAAGTAGAAGTAAGCAATTTTACACACAACAGTATCAGTAAAGTGCTGCAACAATGGGGGCCATGAAAAGCATGGATCCCTGGTGTGAAATATTGACATCCGTGTGGTTATAGAGGAGGCAAATCTTAAAAAAAAATCAGAAAATCACAATCTTGGTTTAGAAAGTTGTCAAAACGATTTAGCCCTACACTGAAGGACCTTAAAATGTACAGTCTGCTCTATCATCTAAACTGCTTCACAGTTTTATCTCTAGTCCAATCTTTTGTAAAGGTGATCGCTGAGGTGCTCATATTCCTCCACCACCTCCACTCCTTTTCCCATGATGGTAATAGTGTTTCTGTTTCTCTTGAAATCTCAATTCCTTTGTTTTACTGACATTCAGGATGGGATGATTTTGTCTACATCGCGCCACAAATCAGCTCACCATCACTCTGCACTCAGCTTCTTGTCACCTTTATTAAACGTCATGACTGCAGAGTCATCAGAACACCTGTGCAGATGAGAAGTCAGTTTTGTACTATAAAGGTGTTATCCATAGTAACAATAAATGGTAAGGCACTGCCCCCTGCGGTACTCCTTTACTGCTGACTACCTTGTTAATTAGCCTTTGTTAAAGGTATAGTGGAGGATGTTCTTTTTCCGGGTGGATCATCTTAAAAATAAGTGGTCGTCCTAATTGTCAATCATTCTGGTGATATGTTTATGTAAGGCCGTCCAACGAGCTCGTCCCCATTTTCACTTACTGGTGGTGAGTTTGACATAGTTAAAAACTTGCAAATCTTTTGGAAAGTAAGTTTGGTTGAGCGATGCAAAAAGCAACATTTAAACAGAGCATGCATGAGGAGAAATGGGCTTGTGAATGCTCTCGCACACGTTTAATTAGCGTTTCCTCTCAAGAGCAGGTACAGTGATGTGCAGTTGAGAGGGCTGGTCTTTTACAAAAATTCGCAAAAATCCTCCTCTATACCTTTAAGTAGTCTCTGAGTGAAGCTGGACAAAAATTAAAGTAACAATATCTATCACAACATCATTTTACTTCATAATAATTAGGTGACTTTTGAATTTCGATATACATTCAGTCTATTATTACAGAGTTTGTACCCAAGTGATGTTCAGGGAGCATCTGACTCAAGCAGAACAGAAAGAGCCATAACACACAAGCTACGTAATGAATGTGATGATAGATCGTAGACACAGAGCCTGTGGCTGTAGGCTGAGCTCCGCTATGCTAACTCCAACGCTGTAAACGTTTGCAACAAAATGAGTGCATTAAATAAGGTAAACAAACACCCCAGTCTTAGCTGACCTGCAGCCAGCAAAACCGTCCCTGATAATATCTCAGATTTTAGGGTCTGATGAATAAGAAAAAGGAATGTCGAATGTCAGATGTAGACAGTGTGGAAAGAGTAACTATCGTAAGCAACCACTTGTGGCGCAGCTTGATGAGCGCAGGCCTCAGTGGATACAAAGAGCTGAGCTTATCACTACGAACAGGAAGTTGTCTTATTTTTTAATGTGTGATTTAATTTATTTAGTTTTGACTGAATTGATCCCTGCTGTGATAAAGGTTATGTTCATTAGAGGAAACCTTAATAGTGTTCTTTCTTTTTTCTTTGCCCAGGTAAAATAATAATACTTAAAAAAATAGATTTTTTTGTTTCATTAAAGATGAAAAGTGTTAAATAATTTTTTAAGCTTTTATAAAGTAATAAAAAATATAATTCAAGACTAGATTAGAAAGGGAGCTGTTTGTTATGTGTGAGAGAGAAGAGAAGAAATCGTAGACTAAGGAAGGTTAAAAAAACAATTGTGAAGTGCTGCTATTAGTGTCATTGAGGGTTTATCAAAACTTAGATGTTTTAGAATTAATCGGAGACCTTTAGTGTGTATATTCAGAGGTAATTTTAAGTTGTTTTCCTATTTATTAAAGTGGCTTGTAAAGACAGTCTTTGGTGCCTTTGTCAAAGAAACTGTGAAAGTGGCAAGAACCCATTGACTGAGAAATAAGAGGTGGGAGAGATAATCACCAGCTTAAGTGTGCATGTTATTGTTGAGCCTAATGCAGATAAAATTTTGATTACTTTTTTCCAAAAATTTAGAAAATTCTATTATTAAGGATGTTATACTTGGCAATATAAGCTTCTACAGGTTCTGGATATTCTCAGCAGTTTTTCTGAGGTAAATTATTCAATATCAGAATTATACCCTTTTAATGGAAATTTAGAAATATATTGTGCTATGAAATCTAAGCTCTATTTCTTAAACAAAGGGCTGTCTTCTGGAGTTTCTAAAAACAATAGTAAGTTAGCCTGATTAACTACACTCAAACTCCAAAGCGTTAGGCCAACTCCTGATAGTTCCTTATTGCTTGTTCAGGTGAGCAACAGGAAACTCTCTAGGACATTCATAATGTGTGATGTTAGTTTTTTTTTGGTAATGAAACAATGGAATAGGTCTTCCACATCACTAGAACTGCCTCTTAGGTCAAGCTAAGATTGAATCGGTTTTGTAGAATCCCATAGAACTGCTCTTTATACGACTTCAGGACTTTTCACCTGGCTAGGCAAAGGAAACAAAGTGATCCTCTGATTTGGTTGAGAAAATACTGTACATGCCAAGCAGAACTCTGCATGGCAGCAGGAGAAGATAAAACCTTAGAGTTGAGTCAGGGAAGTTTTGAGCATGCATGCAAAATATAATAATTTTTTTCATAGTAAATCTTCAATTCTTGTTCTTTAAATGTCATTTTTTATATTAAAACAATAATAAAAAACATCAAATACATAGTTTAATGTTCCAGAAAAAGGCAATATTTGTCACAATTTCTTTTTGTGATTCCATTTATTAGGTACTAAATGTTGATTTTTTTTTTTTTTTTTTTGATGAAGTTGTTATTCCTGCGCCCGCACTGTTCTGTCACCTACATCAGTCCATCTGCCAGCTTTTAAAACCTTTAGCCACTGCATCAAAACAAACCGACGTGTCCTCACACTCCGAGCTGAGAGGCGTTTCCTGCTCAGCGCCACGATCTGGGCTCCTGCCAAGCATTATGATAGCTTCCATTACGTCCTGCAGTGTTGGTGTCTCGCGCCTCCAGGCAGGTTTGCTGTTATCTGGGCCAAACCAGAACTGCACAGGAGACTCAGAAAAAGAGAGGAGGATTGTGGAGCTCATGCGTGCCCATACCTATGCTGACATAAATATAATATAGCAAAGGGGTCTGCTGTATGCTACAAGCATGTGCTTTGTTCCCTGATGTGTAAGTATGACCACATGGCTTCTTGTCAGTGTGAATAGAGATTAAGATTTCAGGGTAATGCACTTGAACAAATGAAAGCATTGTTAATAAAGCAGAATACTTTGCATTCATAAGAGAAACAACAGCTACACAAAAAATGGTAATTTTTAAGTGTAAACTTACAACTTCTCTTACAGCTCCTCAAACTTTGCAGCCATAGCAAATAAACTGCTATATGCTTAATTTATTTTTACCTAACCACAAAGGTGTTCTGTAGGATTTAGGGCTGATGGATGAAGATTGATAATGCATCTGGTGAATCAATTCTGTGTAGATCTGGAAAATTATTTTGAATCATAATCAAAACACCATTCTGTTCAGTTTTGACTGTTTAATAGTAAGCCACCTAGGGTTGAAACAATTAATCATGATTAATCAATTATTGAAATAATTGTCAACTAATTTAGGAATCGATTCGTAAACAGCAGTATAGAGACTTTAAAACACAAATTTAGCTGATAGAGCAACCCACTTTTAGCAATAATTATATCAAGATTGTAAGAAATATATAAACATTTTGCATTTAAAATGGTTTGAGTTTCCCCTGGCTTAATTACAAAAAAAAGTCTTTTTGAAAGAATCTTTTGCTATCCGATTATAAATCTAAAAAATAATCGAGAGATTATTTGATTTGCAAACTAATCCTTAGTTGCAGCCCTAAAACCGCAAGATTTGTTTGATTTAAACTTCAATGGTATTTAACAAAAAAGATGATCATGCTGGGCACTCAGCATGTTTCTCAGGGCGTTTTGGATGCTATGCTAGCCCATAGCATCACGGATTCTCCGCCAAACGTAATAGATGTAATCTCAATCCTCTATTTGCTTTGTGTTTGTTTTAACGTGAGATGTTATGAATGCAGGTATCTATGTCTAGGAATATGTAAAACTGGGGTTTCATCTGAGTCTTTGCAGTTAAAGTTTGTTTATTTAAGTCTCTTTTTTGTATCATCTTTATCATTGGTTTTAACATCTGTGGAAAGAGTTGAAATGTTCTAAAGAGATAACAAAATACATAACTTAACATATCATTTAGGAATTTATTTTGTTCTTAATCAAAATAGCCTCAGGTTAAACTATTTACTGTATGAGAAGGAAAAAAAGGACCAAACTTAGCATTTTCAATTCTTAAACAGAACTTTTTTTCTTCACATTTTTTGTCAGAATACAGGACATATTTTATATATTTTTTAACAGTGTGTCAGGGGTCAATGCAATTGTTATATTACAACAGGTTAACCTCACTTCTGTTGTATCCAGATATTTTTTTTGCTGATGACAAGAAATAACATTATCTATACTCCGTTTGTGAAGGTTTCATGGTTTTCTTTGTTTTTTTTATGAAAGCACATACCTTGATGAGGATTTCAAAGCAGAACAGAGGCTGCAGGTTTTCAGTTAAATCAGTAATTTTTCATTTTGTGAGGAGGTTGTTAGTTATTGGTACCATCTTAAAAATCCTCCCTATATCTTTTTAATTAGCTTTAGCATCACAGCTAATACATACACAGTATGTTGACTGCCTGGGCAGTGAAAGCCCAACCCAACACTCAGATTGGATTCCAGAATTTACTTACATACATATTATCCTACTTAATATTGGGTTAAGACAGTCCTTTATAATTCAGATATGGCAAAATTTAATATTGATGATTTTTAACCAACACTAGGGCTGCAACTAACAATTATTTTAAAAATCGATGAATCGGCCGATTATTTTTTCGATTAATCGATGAATCTGTCAAAAAATATTTTTTATATTAACCTCGTTATTCCAAAATAAACATTTTAGACAGAACAAACAAGCACACAAGTACAGGTTGCTCATTAACTGTACTGGTGCAATATGAAAAATAAATGTTTGTGTTAAAACTACGCAAACTTACATGAGAAATGTAGCTGTACATCCACAAAATATAGGGTACTTTGTTTCATAAAGCACAAAAAAAGACATTTTTGTTTTTAAAAGCCCCTAAGGGGTTCAAACAATAGGTCCCCCCATTTCAACAAATGAGGTTTTTTTTTACTAGAAGAGTTCTGCCTTTTAAGACAGGAAAGTATAGCAGTTAAAGATGCTACTTGAGAAAATACTGAACCATAGAGATAAAAATAGCCCTGTGATTCAAATTATAAATTGTATTTGGAATAAAAAAAGAGTGAACTAGGGATGCTAAAAACACATCCTCCAAAGACAGATATTTACATGGGAATGTGGCATATAATTAATTGACATATTACTGATCTTGCTGGATTTTATTCTGCTTTACTTCCATAAATTGCAGGATCTTCTTTACTTTATCTTTGCCAGAAAATTTAAACTTTAAAAGCCTTGCCCTCATAATTTGCAAGTTAATTTATTTATAAAGAAAATATAAACGCTGCTTAAGCTAATTCAAATGAAATTAAAAGTAAAATAAGTAGCCAACCTTATCACTGTCTGTAACCTACTAACACGGTAAGGAAAGCATCAGATGAGCTACCTGAGAAACTAACGTTACGTTTTAAAACGAAACAAACATGGTACTCATCCTGCTGACCAGCTCTCTTCACTGCCATCGAAGGCTCCAACGTGTTTTCTTTTCAGGTGCTGCGTCATAACAGTGGTGCTTCTGTGCCATGTTAATTTGTTTTGACAAAAGTTGCATGTTACGACTTTTTTCACTTTACAAAGCGCAGGCTATTTTAATTATTGTGATCAATTTGCGCCCTCAATCCCGGCGCATGCGCGCTTCATTTGCAGTCTGGACGCTGAGGGTAAATATCCTGCGGCTCTGACTGCAGCGCTGAGAGGGACTTCTGCGGGAGAACGGGGTTGGGATGGGGGAAGCGCCCCACGGCAGAGTAGGAACAATACATGCTTTCACGTAAGAGTCTCCAAAAGCCGCCAGTGACACCGTAAAAAGTCGCCAGATTTGTCGCTTTTTTGAAAAATAGTCGCTGGAGGGGTCTGAAAAGTCGCTGAGTTGGCAACACTGCACCTGCGACGCTGACTCGCTCTGCCGTATTTTTTTTTCTTCCCCCGTTTCAGTCAAGTGGAAGTGATGACGGCGGCGGCGGATGACGCATTAATCGCGCGACACAACTAATCGATGATTAAATTCGTTGCCAACGCTTTTAAAAGTAGATTTCTATCGATTTTATCGATTCGTTGTTGCAGCCCTAACCAACACATACACAACGTATACATAAATATGTAAAAACATTTTATTGTATATCAGCAAGTTGCTCTGATTGTAGGTGGTTGCTTCTGATTAAAACAAAACAAAAGCTGAATCTTCATTTCCCCAACAAATTAAAACAAGTTTCTTTTTACTGAAACACAACTCATAGGGTTAAAAACATCTCATTGCTGTCCCTGAAGCTTATAAATAAAAAAAAAATCACTTTGTAGAAAATAAGACTCACAGAAGCAAATAAACATTTATCACAGCAGATAGATAATCTTGTCTCCTTGCATTACAGCGTCTAAGTGGCTTCTGAGATAAAGCTAATGAGGTGTAATTAAACCACATTATCAGTATAGAGGATATCAATAAGTAAAACTACTAAATAACACTAAGAATATCTGTTTTACAGTCTTTAGCATCAGGCTTTACATTTTCTGCAGAGGACATCATTGTGTATGATTTCATAAATGTATAATTACCTATATGGCCTGGGTTGATTTCCATTATCAATGTATGCTCAAGAAAAAATATTTAATGCAATTTAATTCCTGTGGCTTAAACCCCTCTTAGTCAGAGGCTACAGACAGTGGGGGTGGGGGGGTTTCCTTTGACTGAATCTAACCCCGAGTAACATTTGTCTTTCCCCTCCTGCTGCTACTAGCTGTCAGTCAGCTGGATGTGACTGCTGAATGAGCAGAAACCTGTTTTTTTTTTTTAAAGACAGCTTTTTTTGTTTTTTGGCAGTTATGGCTTGGCAACAAAAGGACAGCACTAATCTCTACTTATTTTGGGGCAGTTTTGAAGCAAATCTGAGCAAAAAGCTACATATTTGATTTTATTATTGGATTGTTTTTATATATGTCTTTTAAGAGGATTCACGTCGCTGTTACTTAGTTTTATTAGGTCACGTTACAGCCAAAATATTTACACAACTTATTTGAATTTTATGTGGTAGTGATAATCATAAAGATCAATGAAACTGTTTCATCGATACAAAATCTAAGATTTGGCAGACATATGCCTTCTGTATAGTCTCTTAGTGTATTTCTCTACCAGCTTGTAGAATGTAATGTTTGCCAAGTCTTCTGCAAAATATCTCACACTCAGAAGAAATGAACGTCTGCAAACATTGGTTGCAAACATCTTTCTACCTTAAATTCTTAATAGAATTCTGGATGTCTGGACTTTGACTAGTCCATTCTAATTAGCTGTGATCTGTATCTTCACAAATTCCTTTGTTCTAGATTTGATTTGCACTTTTACACCAAAATTATTAATCTCTGTGACATGTTTATCGTCTCCTCACCCCACAGGATGATGGCTAGACTTTCACAGTGTTAATACTTGTGCAAATGTGATACAGCAATTTAATACCCAACCTTAACAACTGTTGTAAATTGACCAATTTAAAGCATAAGGACAGAATTTTGCAACTCTTATGAAGAATGTACAGTATTACTTAACTGATACAATATACAGTATTTGAAAAAAATACATTGATTGAGCATATATGAACTAATATGGTTTAGGTCTAACAGTAAAACACTTGCTGCAAATTTGATCCAGTTAAAATCGGTATTGAGCACCTAACTGCCCTTGTCTGAGCTGTTAATTTGATAAGTAAGGGGATGTCACAACTCATATTCTGGGCAATTAAACCTGTATTGAAAGAACAGGATAACAATGAGTGTCTTCCTGTCTTTCAGTGCAGCCTTTCGACAAAGAGTGCAGAAATTAAATTAGAACATGCTGACATGCTGGGACCTGATAGTAATTCAACAATCATAAAAAAAAGATCATTTTGATTGTTTCATTACTAATTAACACGTAATGTGTCCACATGCTCAAAATAAAGGAGGTTGCTGAGAGATGTCAAAAGCATAGTTTTCCTATATAATTTTTGGACTTTAGTCTTCACAGAGGGCAAGAGGAATGTTGTAGATGTGGTGTGTGTATGTGTTTGGGTAAAAATCTTACTATAAAACAGCTTTAAAAGGATTCATTTGGCAGGAGTTACAATGGTTGCCCCAATGGAGAGTAGACTTAGTCATAAAGCACTTTACAAGGCACACAGTCTGTTCACATGATATTCTCTAATTCAATTTGATCCAAAATATTCATACATAAATGTATTATACCCTGTCAAAATTATTGCAATTCTAATATGAAACAGTCAAACGAAATGGACTGTGTTCTGGAAATAAGATGAAAATATAGTGTATGCTAAAATAAAGAAAATTAATAAATTAAAAAAAGGAAAGATTGAATCAGACCTTGATTTTGCTGCACTGCTTCATCCTCTGCAAGGTTGTATCAGCAAATAATTTGGACCAAACCTTTGTTTGAACCAGATAAAATCTGACTTATTTGTTAGCGAGAAAAAACAACACAAGAAACAGGACTGAGAGAGCAGAACTAGCCATGGGACAGAAAATAGCGAGATCATCATAGGCTAAAAAAGCACAGAGGCACTGGACCAGGACTACTTGTTAATTATAACACTTTGACTAAAAAGCAAAGTTTGAGATCAGCCTGTTTTCCAGTGTAGTCCTGTTTCTCTGACTGTGACTGGCTGGATATGCTCTCTTCATCCTGTGACATGGGAGTTGGCTCGGAGCTCGTCTGCCTGGCTGTGTGTTTCCTGGACCTTCGGTCACCTACTTTTTTCGGAAAGGTGCACCAGTGTGTCTGCGGAAGGGGCAGGGACATATATGCGTTAACTGTGACAGACTTGCAGACGACCCGGTTTCTGAGTAGAAATCAGCCTTT
This sequence comes from Cyprinodon variegatus, assembly GCF_000732505.1. Lineage (NCBI taxonomy): Eukaryota > Metazoa > Chordata > Actinopteri > Cyprinodontiformes > Cyprinodontidae > Cyprinodon > Cyprinodon variegatus. The sequence goes on from NW_015151429.1 coordinate 104,469, forward strand.
ACTGTGAGGTAATCAAGGAAAGAGGCTCATGACAAAATATTTTGGTCAGAATACAAGAGTTTTGTTGCTTACTTACTGTTTAAATCTTTGAAAATACAACAGGTTTTCTCTGATGATACAATTTGAGAAGGGGTTCCAGATTTAACAACACAACAGCATCTGTTGTTGTGAAGACATGAAAGAGTTAGTGTTTTTTTTAGGGAACGCCCTGACACACAATCAAAATCAGTTAAAAATGGGAAAGGATCGATGACAATTGAGGATCCTGCATCACAAGAAGTGCCTTCTTGTGATGCTGACTTGTCTGAATTTAAAGATGATTCTTAAACTAAATTAGCATTATTTTTACCATTATTTAAGAAACACGTGTTATTGGATACTGTTGAATTCAAATGGCAGGGAATTACAATTTTCACTCATGCACTTTTACCTTGTTTATAAAAGATGTAATTAAAATGTTATTGTGCAGATGTGTTAGCAGAAATAAAATTAAATATAGTTTTTAATGAATCCTTGTGTCAGCAAACAAAGAGAGTGGATATTATGTTGTAGACAGCATTGACGCAGTCCTTGACTTAGTCCTCGAATGAGCAAAACTATAAAAAAATTGCTGTTCCAGGTGCACTTTCCAAGATAAAGTGGGACACAGAAGAAAACATTACGGAAATTAAAACAAAAAATATATATAGAATGAAGAAAAATTATACATTTGTACTTCAACAGCCTGAGCTTTAGCTTCATAACTACAGGGAAACTATAGGAAAACCTAAAAGGTAAAAAATGTAAGCCTAAAAACTTTATTGAAAATAAGGCTTAGGCTTAAACTTAAAAAGTATGGATCATTTACAGGAGCCATATAAGTGAAGGATCTCTCCTGATTCTAATTTTAGAACCTGTAAAAACATAAGCAAGCCTGCAGTGTGATAATAAAGTATTTTAATAGGAAAGCGTGGACTGAGCCATTACAGAAGTCATTTAGAGTAATGAAAGGGTTTTTAAATTCCGTTTGAGATGTAATTGAGCAAATGGAAAGGTAGAAATTGAGGTATAATCAGGTTCATTCTGTCCAAATTAAAAGAAGCATTACTTAATTATGTTTTGTTGATGAGCCTGAGAAGAAAGTTGAGTTTATCCTGTTGTTAGCCCAGTGCTGATCAGTCTCATAGCTAGTTCTCTGCATCTATGTTGAATACTGAGTTAACACATCCAGGATTGACCTATTAATTGAATTAGAGGCAGCAGCAGCATCACTTGGGATCCAAACATGAAAATTAGTTTTTAAATTAGGTATAGATTTGGAGCCACTGTCCCTGATACATATTGTTTCCCAATGACTTGCTTGGTACCAGAACAAACTCTTGCCCCAACTCCTTGTAATTAAACTGCAGCGTTAGAGAATGATGATCTGCCTGCGTGTAAATCTTGCTCCATCATTCTTCTTGGCATATTAATGCGTGTTGCTCACATCCGTCTGCCAGATATGATCATTAAAGTTTAACCTGCAGGCAAGCGGGCGACCTTGCTAAAGATGATTCCTTTTTTTTTTGCTTGTCTTTTGTGAAAATATTGTCTAGTCTTGGATCATGTACACCTAGAAAAATGGAAACATGTTTACATATTAAAGGAGAGATACCTTTTTTTTTTTCTGGCATACTTTTCAAAAAGTGTATACAGATAATTGAATGATTGATTTGGAGATTTTGTTAAACCCAAGACATGACTCCTAGTTGCAAATCTCTAACAATCATATTCAAGTTTTTAGAACCCCTTACGATTCTGTGTCCAGTAATGAAGAAGCACTAAACGGCACTCTATATCCAATTATCCTTCTCTGGTTTATGTAGCCCTTTGTTTGACAAATTTACATTTCTGCTAATGTTTATTTCTTTATAAAAAAAACGAAACATCATAATAAGATTTGCCACAATCATTAATACTTATTTTTTCTACTGCTTTTCTGATATTTTTGTCTTAAGTTGTTCATTATTAGTATCACATGCAGAGATAGTGTTAAACCACCTTTTAAGTCTTCTGATAACGATTAGCATTGTTAACATGGCTAGAATATCTAAAAGATCAGTTTCTGCCTGTGTTATGGGAAAGTAAAGCAATACTTTATATTCTGTCTTAATTGGGCTTCAAAGACTGCTGAAATCCATTTTATGTGATGAATTAAAAGCATATATTGACGTGTAAAACATACTTTTTTAATACCTTACATTTCTCTGACTCCATTTTTTTAATAGCTCACTGAAACTGAAAGTAGTTAAATGGAAACTATCCTTAGCGCAGCAACAACTTTCACATCAATGTGAAACGTCTGTGTGTGTCTTTAATAATGGTGTGTTCACTAAAAGAAAAAATAAAAGAAGAAGAGTAACCCTTCTGGGGTCCCTTTTTTGATAGCATTCTCTCCCTCTTTTTTTATTGACATCACCACTTAAGAAATACACATAAATAAGTTATTATTCCACAACAAAAACAATATATATATAGTGGCATTAAAATGTTATTTTATGTGAAAGGGTAGAGTCTATTTACTGTTTAGATGAACAAAGAGAAAGGCAAACCATCCCTAATTATTTCATTGTTGTCATGCAAAAGTAAATAATATAGTGGTAATTTCAAGTGGACAGGAGCATGAGTCTAATAAGTGTAGGAACAATAGCTAATTGGTTGGGTCATTTTTGTCTGCAAGTGTGGAAGCAATTGGGCATTTCTCATGGCAATTATTTTAGCTGACTGCTGGTGTTTGCAGAGACTGTTAGAGGACCGGCTTAACAGTGGAGGCACAGTGTATCTCTACAGCTTCATACCTGCTTTACGGCACATATGGTCTGTCTAAATGGCTGTGTGATGTTATTAGCCAGAAAAAAAGTAGGAGAGGAGTGGCATGAACCCCTCCAGATGCTGTAGAGAGCCACCGAAGCAGATAATGTCCTGCCTGGATTACCACAAGGATTGTCTTTACAGTGAGTGTCCTCCCCCTCTGGGCCCAATCCAGCCAGTTCTGCAGGGATCAGCTGTTCTTTCCATCCTGCTGCTGGCCTCAGCTGTCCCTCACCTGCTCCTGAACTGGTTGCAGATGTATCTTTACAGTGACACACTTCCAAATTATTGTCAGCCAGATTTAGTTTATGGCTTGAGTGTGGGCTGCATCAGTTTGCTCTCTAGGCCAGCCTCATCTCAGAATGTTACAGTGTTGCTCAGAGCATCCAAAATGAGACTCAGCATGATGACAAAGTGTGATTCAAAGAGACAAACCTCTGAACTGTGTTCAATGGGTTGATGAATGGATGGATAGATGGATAGATGACTGAACCCGTTTGTAGACTTTCTCTGAATCTTATTAGAACAAAGAAAAGCTATATTTCAAGAAAAAGGAACAGAAAACAGCACTAGACTGGCTGAACAATGACTTTGGGGCACAAAATGGCCACAAAGAGATGCAAACTGTCTGTTAAGAAATTTAATGTTTGCAAAGGGACCAAAATCAGTGCAACGATCACAACATAACGGCTTTAATAAAATACTAACCAGCTTTAAGGAACTCAAAAATACACAAGAGACAAAACAACCCCACAGAAGCACAAAATGGCCACAAAGAGACTGAAAATGACTGTAGAGACACCAAATGACAGGGAAATACAAACCAACTGCATGGACCAGCAAACAGCTACAAACAGATTAAGTAAAACACTAAATAATAAAAAAGCATGAAAGTAACCTCAAAGAAGGATAAAATGCTTTCCAGAGACAAGATCGTTTGGAAAAAAATACAAATTAAAGAATTAAAAGATGTGAAACCAAGCTATCCAGGGGCTGTTTGGAGGTTCAGCTCTGCTGATTTGCTTTGTCTGGACACCGTGCTCTTTTGTCGCTTCAGTGAAGAAACCGCTTTGGACTTAAATTTCAATTAGTCTTTCAGCATTTGTGGGAGTGCATCAGACACTGAGCTAAACCTTACACACAGACTCCAAATTGAATGGGGCGTGATGGTAATTTTGTTGCAGTGCTTTTAAAAGGATGTGCTCCAGTGACTCAGGTGTATTTACATTAAACACTTCCCCCAGAGCTTAGTTCAGTCCAAGAAATGAAAGTGAAGCTGTTCAGATCATAATTTATACAGCTGCAATTGAAAGCCAATTTTGATTTTTAATTAGTATCAAGGTGATTTATTACAACAAAGGTATGTCCTTTAATAAGCTGGAGATATTTCATCCTTTTTTTATTTCCATTGATGCAGGATCCAGGATTTTTACCTTATATTTCCAGATATTCAACATTTCTGCCCACTCAGTTAACTTAATTTTATGAATAGGGAAAAAAGTGCTTTTAGTTGAACTAAAATAAAGCTTCTTTCTCAATAGAATAAAGAAATAATACATATTTGTCTAATCCGGTTTTAGAATGTTGTTTATAGAAAAGTTGTCTGGGAATGGGTTATAAATCTACCTTCCTGACAGGGTAAATAAGTCATTCAATTGTAAGAGTCCATTTAGTGTAGATGTTTTGCAAATAAGAAAATAGACCAAAATACATAACTTAAAAATATAATGTGACTACAAACCTGTAAAGTTGAACGAGAAAAAAAAAAAAAAACTGTAGTATGGTCCCATAGGGTGGCTCTTTTTCTTAAATGTGGGGATTAGGGCTGGGTGAAAAAATCGATTTAATCGATTTAGAATCGATTCCTTTACATTTTTTGCAAAATCGATGTCTAGGAAATGAGATTGATTCTTTTTATAGTGACGCACATGATGTTCACATTCAAATGAGCCGGAAAGATGCTCCCAAGATTACTTCAAGCCAGACAGCTGCAAATATAGCAAATAGGTTGACTGAAGATATAAACAAATACTGTAAGGGCTGACCAGCAAACACCCTGTAGTTGTTACAGACAACGCTGCACACATGGTTAATGCATTGGAGATAATGCAGCTCATGCATGTCTGCTGTGTCCCCGCTGTGTCACGTCTGCTTGCTCGAGTGAGGCTTCACTTTTTCACTTTCACAAACAAGTTTGCACTTTTGAGACAGTTTTGTTCACATCTCAAGTTTAAACTGTCCGATTTACAAGTTTGCACTTTGTGTTTAATATGACGGAAAAAAACTAAAATACATGAGTATTTTGAAACACAGTGGAACCACTTTCATTATTGTAAAAACAGATTGAATCGAAATAATCGATTTAGAACTGTATGAATCAAAATCGAATCGATTTAGGACTTTGGCGAAAATACCCAGCCCTAGTGGGGATGGGTGTTCATAATAGATCATCATTTTCTATCTTATGATTTAAAGTGTGTATAAATTACCAGAACTAACTTGCAGAGGTTTTAGCAGGCTTTTGCTTTCACAGCATTAGATGTACCATTGGACACATCATCAACAGGTTGAAAATTAAGCCACAAGAGGGACATTGCTTGGCAAAAATGTGTGATGGATGCTGATGGTGAGTTTCAACCATGCAATATTAAAATAAACGTTAATAACCTCATATTTTCCTCCTATGAATTAACAAATGATAATATTGCGCATGCTCTCCTCGAGCCTTAAGGAACTCAGAGTGCAGTTCCTCCCACCTGCACGAGGAACCACGGAGGCTGTGGGCTTTAGGCAGGCGGTGTGGATGGGAATGGGGCAGAGCAGGGTGGTTACAAAGGATGTGGGATTTTGGGGTAAGGGTGGTCAAGTCATGAGCTAAATATGAAATACTGTGAATAGTGGATGGCGTTGAAGGCTTAAGGAAATAAACCACATTTACAAGTCAGCTAAGTCACCCATTCCAGGTGACTTGCTAACTCACCTGGAATGGGTGACTTGCATTTTTTATTTCAAACATATGGACCACAAATCTCTAAGACCAAATCGCTTTGCATAAGTAATGAGTGGGATTGTTGGTTCTGTTCTGTGAAAAATATATAGATGAATGTAAACCTACATCGCCCTACTGACTATTAATTGTTTATGTTTTTGCAACCCTAGAACTTAAAATGCGTGACATATACAGTAAGTGATTTTTTTCTCAAACTTTTATGAGAAGAAATGTAAGATATTTTACAACCAGTGTTGGGCAATATCCCAAATAGATATTTCAGGCAGATTCAAACTTCAACGTAGAATAAAGACAGGAATTTCCACATCGAAGCATCTTGACTCTCATACTCACAAGGAGCATGACCTCAATTTTCAGCCACTGCCACTGTAAGAGAAGCACAGGTGCACTCGAGGAGAGATGGCTATGCTAGCTAGCTAGCTATTGAGTTTGTGTAACCCTGAGGGCAGAAACATGTTCACAGAGCAAATCTTTTTATGTTCCCCTCAACAAACGGATCACTCAGGAAAGCAAGGGGACTGGTGGTGGTGGAAATATATTCCTCTGCATGTTCAAAGTTGGATTTCTGCTGACAGCAAACCTTTACTAGAATACAGCAAATGATTATGCATAGAACTAATCAGCACAAGGAATTTACCTTTAATTTTTTCTAGCTTTGTTTCTATTTAAAATATGATTGAGAACTATTTACTTTCTTTTTTTTAGTTCTATTTTGCACTAAACAAAAATGAGCTTTATTATTTCTCATTTACAGATTGAAGTCAGGTACAGTATAAAATTTTTAAGTTTCATGATCACTCGAAGTTTCATCTGAGAAATCTGCATATTAAAGACTTTTACCCCCAGACAATAGTTGAAAAACAATTGCTGTTGCCTATTTTTCCCAGTGCGCTCCAAAGAAGGAATCCACTTCAAAAACATTAAAAGCTTATTGAGACCTCGCTGAGAATCACTTTCAAGCTCATGTGGGGCTAGTGTTCACATCAGAAGGAATCCAAGAGTATATTGTGGTCCCTCTGCTTTGTTGCTGGCAGCCTTTTTATTTTCATTTGGATTTAAGCTCTTGGATGGGGAAAGTGATTACAGCTTACAGTAAATAAAACCTAGAATCAGGTTCTGTTCATATGTTAGTATCAGATGAAAAGCCTTGTCATAGGTGCATTCTAATTGGGACCTTCTCAAAAATAGTTTTTGTTGCACTTTGCTGAATTAGTTGGCTCTTTAAATCATTTTAAACTTCTATGAAGAGCCAATGGAGGTTCCTGAGCTGCAGGTTGTAGACCCTTATTTTAAAATCTGCAGATAATGTTTGTTTACCTTTGTCCAAAAACCCTCCAAATACAGCCAACCTGGAAACACCCTTAAGATGCTTACACTCCTTAAACAGACTCCTTGATTCAAAGGTTGTACTCTGAGCTCCATTTAGTAGATCACCCTCTTTCTTAAACTGAGGATAAATGCGTCTTTTTCATTTTTTCCACTCTTGCATCTGTGATGTTTTTCTGCGTTATGATTTGGTTTTCTTCACCATAGATGAGCATCTAAATGTAGAAGTAGATAGCTGTGTAATTAATATTTGTTATTTTCCTTCTAACCATAACATACTGAAACAGTATCTGTTGTACTGCAGACAAGGAATCAGTCTATCTCTCACTCCTACATTTCAGGCAGGAAAAATGACCTCTGACACAAGGGAAGCATTTCAACTTTTTTAGATTGTTGTTTTGATTTGGAATAGTTCTCAAGCTATAAGAATCTGTGTGTTGCTCACTGACAGTTTTCACTGCTACTCTCCAAATCTCCAACTCTTTCCCATCTGGAACCCTTCAAGCAGATTGTGCACCTTTTTAGCATTGTTTCAAATTATGCAAAGCATGGAATCAGGTTAAAAAGATTCAGTTTCCCTGAACTTTGTATCCAGATATTTAATATTTTGCTTCTTCAAAATAGAAGCAGCAAAATCTGACTTTTTATGTCAAATATCTAAGAAATCATACACATCGTTTCAAACACACACACTAAAGAGACATTTTCTGCGAGTTCTAACCACAGAGAAAATCAACATCTGCCAGTCTGTGACAAGTCAGCAGATGACAGTTAATGTATTTGACTGGAATAGATGTGAAAGTCTGGAGCTGCAGAAGCTCAGCAGCTCTGCATTACAGGTATAGTCACGGTTTCTCGCACGACGCACAGCAAACATCTGCACAGGTTTCATCGGTTATCTCTCTCTTTGCGTAAGACACCTGTCAGTGACATCATCAGGGAGAGCACACGTGATTATGTAATCAAGCAGACACATTACATATGTAAATGTCATTAATTGCAGACATGGGTTTTGAATACTCATTCAAATTAGCCACATCGTTTAGAAAAGGATCTCCTGCCAGCATTAAAATCATTGAACTAATTAGGTCAGTCAGTGCAGGTTGAAACAATCTGAAAAGCAATTTCAGTTCCAATTAATTTTAAACTGAGAGAATGGGAGCAATACAGGATCCACTTGCGTGAAGGGATAGGGAGGACAAAACAACCCAGTCACACACAAAAAGACAACAATTACTGGAATTCATAAACCAGGGCTGTTGTATTTGTCAACAGCTACTGACTCATAGTGAGTCTTCACAGATCTGACAGTAATCATTCTGGGAGAAAATAAACCATTTCCTAACCAGCTGGAAAATAATAATACCATTAAAACAAAAACATCTGATAAGGTTCATTCAGCGGTCACAGTTTGATTATTGGCATCAGATAAGATTAAATCATGTGTTCATTTCTGAAGAGACATTAATTAAAAACAACAGCTTTAAATGCACACTTGCTGGCCTGTCACTGTTCTCTTCTGTATCTTGCAATATATGATGGTTTACTGAGAAAACTCACTTCATGGGTAAATATAGGGATGAAGAAGATTTTATGAAAAGGTTTTCCTTTCATATTTAAAACCTTTGCTTCTTTTTATGCCTCTGGTCTGGACAGAAACTATCAATTGAGATAAATGCATAGAAATTTAATTTAAGTCATGTTTGGTTGATTAGAGTTAACATGCTGAAAATGTAAAAAGAAAAAAAAAACAACGTGGCGCTTATTTGCAGCATGTGGCATTTATCTTTGATTCAATGAATAGTCAACACGTTAAAGGATCAGAATAATATCTGGGAGTTGAATTTTATTGTGGTCAGATAATCAACATCCAGACTAATCAGAATGTAGGTCATACCTTCAGATTTACTTTCATTTTTAAATGCATAAACTAATTTATTTAGATTTTTTCATATTGTACCTATTTCGAACTTGTCATCCCAAGGAACCTAACAATATAATTCATATCAGTTAAACTATAGATACAGTCCAATTATGCTCCACTGTAGGTTTGTTTCCATTAACCATCAAATTGCAGAAATTGTAATTATGAACATCCATCTATCCATTTTGCTCCACATTATCCAGGACCCGGTCACAGAGGCAACAGTTTAAGCAGAGATGCCCAGAGTTCCCGATCCACACACACCTCCTCCAGCTGCTCTGGAGGGACCCCGGAGTCAGTCCCTGATTATGAACACAATCTTGCTAATTAGAAACACTGCAATATTGATAAAGCTTTTTTTTTTTTTTTTTTTTTTTTTTTTTTTTATAAAAGGTTTTTATGCTTTGATGAGGTGTTATTTTAGGTCATATCAAAATTCCTATATTAAGCAACACTGCAATGGAAACACATTTTTTCGCATTACATGAGTAACATGATCTGCAACTGGACCTTAGTGCCTTGTAAAAAGACAAAGAAGACCAGTAGTATTTTGAGGATGACAGCTGCCACCTGAGCCGTTGCTGAAAAATGGGTATATCTCATGTATTTACATCTAGTTATCTTGTGAAAAAAATATTCACACGCAACCTCTTATTGTTTTTGAAATTTTATAGAAATACCATTCTTGCAAAGTGTTGCATTTTTGAAAGTAGACACATACCAACGATTTTTTGCACCTATATTTGTAATGGAAAGTTAGCTATGTTGAATTAAGTCTGACAGACTGAATCTCTGCAACTAAGCTTTTGTAGATCCGTCGATCAAATTGTTTGTGCAACTTTTTCAAAAGCAGAGTAAGGCTTTATGGAAACGTTATATTGGCGTCTTGCCATCTTAGGACACTAAAGTGAATGGGTAAAATTTAGTACTTATAGTATTAGTACTAATAATTATCTAATAGATAGCAGCAATCTCCAAAGCACAGATTTACTTTACGTCTTGACTACTTGACTTCTTTTATTAATAATCAATGGTGTTTGCAATTACTTGAATAAAGAATTAGTTTCTTGTTTCAGTTCCACCTTGTTTTGTTCATATCATTATTTTTTCACTGCAACTTAGTTCATTTTATTTGTTATGTAAAGATATTTATGGGGACAAATTGGTCTAATTTATCCTCGCCTATGAGCAAACAAAGCCCTTATTAGGTCATTCAGTTGTGTTTGAAATACATGACAGATAAGTACCATGACTCTAGATTTTAATGTTTTGTGGTTTATAAAAAATACAAAACCAAAAGAATTTCATACAAATGTCTGAGGTTATTCCCTTAAACCAAACAATGGCAACAGCCCTACATTCTTCACTAGGTATAGGTAGAACATGGGGGCAGATAGGTTACAATTTACCCAAGATTTACACCATTAATTAATGAATCTATAAAAAATTGGCTGTAGTTGTAACATTCTTGGTAAATTTGATAAAAAGGATCAGGAATTCGTTCTATGAATGGATCCACAGCAATTCAATTCTGGTTCTTTTCAGACATGTAGATCAGCAATAGGGCTGAAAAAATCAGATTAATTGTGATTAATGGACTATTGAAATAATTGTCAACTAACTTATTAAAAAAATTAATCATTAAGTATAGAGACTTTAAAACATTAAAAAAATTAATCATTAAGTATAGAGACTTTAAAACATAACAGAAAAAAACGCATTGTATAGACTGTATATATATATATATATATATATATATATATATATATATATATA
>NW_015151429.1:115343-127146 GCF_000732505.1 Cyprinodon variegatus
TATATATATATATATATATATATCCCGTGCACCTTTTTCTTCCTTTGGCACATTCTTCTTCTTTGACTATTTGAGCTGAAGTAGAGTAAATTTCTCCACTGTGAGATTGATAAAGTCAATCAATCAATTAATTTAGCTGACAGAGTAAACCACTTAGAGCAGTAACCATACCAAAATTGTAAATAAAATATTACACATTTTGCATTTGAGATACAAACCTTTTTTTTTTTTTTTACTGTCAATATTCTCTATCAAGAACTCCTCAAGTGGAAAAGGTTTAGTTTCACCTGGTTTCATTTCATAAAAAAAAATCTTTTGCAAGGAACCTTTTACTATCCGATTATTAATCAATTAATTGAAAAAACAATGGACAGATTAATCAATTTGCAAAATAATTGATAGTTGCAGCCTTAATTAGCAGTATATCTGGAGAAGAAAGGAGGAAGCCTTTACTGGGTCATTTCATTTTCATACATACATTTCATTGACAAATTTTTTCACTGTTATCAGTAAATTTTGACCCATTATTAAAACAAGGATTGGTGGTGGGACAGGTGGATGGACGAACTGAGATAAGAAGGTTAACATTTACAAAAGCGCAGGTGAAAGAAAGGCAAAAGAAAAGGATGGACCTATGAATGATTGAAAAACAGATGGCTGGATGAACAAAACAAGTGGTTAATAACTCAAATACACAATGCACTTGGAAAGCAATCATTTGCAATAAAGAAGTGCAAAACACTTCTTTAAATGTTTTCTGAATAGGTTCATACTGATCAGTATTGGGAAACTGTTGTTGGCGAAGATGCTAAACAGGTGGTTCGATTGATCTCAAAGGACAGTTGAAACTCGGCTCCATGAAGAAATCCCTCACAATCAATGATTGTTGGCGCCATGTCTTTTTGTATCATATTAGGAATGTTTTACGTAAAGCCTTTTCACTTTTCTATAATCATATCCTCTTCCTAGGCCATCCTTAATTTTTTGTTGAAAAGTAGATGCTGTGTCACCATTATGGCTGAATGGGCTAAATCAAGGTCATAACTGAAAAATGTGTCATATTGGTAGTATTTACAGACAGACCTTTTTTTTTTCAACATTAAATGTAGAAAGAAAACTCCATACCCGATTTTGGATCGCTTTGCGTTTTTCCTCTGCATTGACTGCTGGACATCTATTTTTCTTACAACTAATATGGTCTGGCTTTGCTTAATGATGAAAAGCAGCACCCTTTTCTGGATGTTACCTCACTGCAAGATTGAAAGAAGGTTCATCCAAGTTTAACGTTTCTTAATCAGACTGAATAAATTTAATTGAAGTTAATTATTTGTTTGCATCCCTAATCTGCCTATAAAATTAGGTGATGGACACTTATAGCAATTAAGCACATTGGTTCCTTCATTTAATAGTGATGGACAGGGAAAAAAATCCTCCAAAATGTCCTTTGTTTTTATGCTTGTGGGACATGTTGCCCCCCTTTTGCCAGCACTCTCAAATGGGGGTTACCATGGAAACTTGGGTCTGAGTTCAGTATTAGCCTATGGGTCTGTGGATAAACACTGTCAGTCTATATTTTTTGTGGTTGTAGCTTAAGAGTGACCTCCATGGTCACGGAGCGAGTGCTGGATTTATTCAATCAAATAATAAATACTTTACCTTCTATTGGCCATAAATGAGATTGCTGTTCCAAACTAAAATGAAACATCCGCTACTGAAACAATGTGACATGTCCTTTGAGATTCTCCTTCACTCGTCTTATCTTTTATTTTCACACCATTCTTTACAAGTTATCCTGATTCTCCCTTTCTTACTCTCCTTCCTTTCTGTGTCACTTCCTCACATCTCCAGTCTGAGAGATCTACCCAGAAAGACAGCTGCTTTGTCCATTCGTTGTGTAATTACATTCCTCTGCCAGATCTTTTGCAGGCCGATTATTTAGCTGCCTATCACACCCCTTTATCTGCTGCCAAGCCACTTTATGCAGGTTAGTTCTGAATCCAGAACCAAGGATAAAAAAAGTCTAATATCATTGGTTCAGACTAGAAAAAGCAAGACAAAAAAAAACAAAAAAGTGGGGGTTAGTGAAAATGATTGATATGCCTAATTGGAGTTTATTGTTTATTGCATATATAAACACAAATATCTGTAATAACATTTTTGCTTAGAGAAGACAAAAAACATACATCTGGCCATTGAGTCAGCACACATTAATTTAAAACGAAGCAAAGCATAAAGCTGGCTTGCAGAGAGATAAAAACAATCGCCTCTCAGCTTTATTTCTTGGCTTTCGTTTTCACACTCTCTTTAAGTCAGAGCATCACCAGCTGTTAATGCAGATGGGCAAAGTGGCATCCAGTTCAACATCTATCCGTTTCAATGCAAGCTCACAAGAAGCTACCCCTCCCATTGCCTGTCTAACTCCCCCTCTGGCTCCAACACCATCCAAGTAGATTTCTCCTGCTCCTCTGGAGGATGCTGGGTCTCTGCCTCTTTTAATTTTGCCACAAATCTTGTCAACATCACAGCGGATGCAGAAAGACAAGGCATTGATGTAAGCACACTAGTCAAATAAGATTTCATTGTAATTTTACATCTTTGAACAATTACATCACTCTAAATTGTATAACATATATAACATGTGATGCACCAGCCAAGTGTCTAGAGATGTGATTTCAAATTCAGTATCCAGGTTGGTCCGTAATTAGGAGCTTAAATACTAAAATAATATTTTTTTCTTTTCATTGGGTTCTAGAATAGAAGGTTGGATTACTGTATATGAATAAGCTTTCTTTGCTTCCATTCTCTTCATTAGATAAAAGAAAACTGGGAACTCCAAATTCTTTGAAGCATTTTTTTAGTTTAAAAAATCAGAAGTTTAGGGGTCTCTTTGGAAACAGAACCTTTGTGGTCTCTCTCTCTCAAAAAAACAAAACCAGTTTGTCATGTTAAACAGGTATAATGTTTGGTAGCATGAAATTAAACAAATGCAAAATTGCTATTTCAATCATACACATTGAAATCCCTCATCAATGATTGGGATAACATTTTAGCCTCAATAGAAATATGTTGCGTTTCTGTTATACCTGGGGTATTCAAAACTTCAACTCCAAGACTTCAAGGTTCTGCTGCAAATGTATAAAATTTATCACCATATTATTTTAGGCACTTCTTTGATGTGCTTTTTTTTAAATATATATATATAATGTCTAGCCTTTAAGATTATTTGAATGATGAGCTATTTGTTTAAAGATGTCAACATACCTTTTTCTGTATCTGGAATTCAAGCAGCACACCAATTTGTAAGTAATCTGTTACTGTTTTATCATCCGTATTACCTATACTCAGTAGCTGAGATATCATGTTTTATTTTGATGAAACCATTGATTACTTTACAGTGCTGTCAAAATTTCTCTTTTTGTGACACCTAAATGTCAAACAGATTTTTAAAAGATACACCCAGAGATAATTTAATTTATTCAAGGGGAAAAAAGCTTTCCAAGCATTCCTATTTCTTTTCAAGTTGCATGTGTGCATATTATTCAGTGAGCAGAGGAGCAAATAAAAGGAGATGAGGTGCTGAGAAGAGGGAACTATGCTCATTAAACCAAGGTGAAAAGTTAAAGCCAGAGGACAAATTTTGAAGGCAGTGCTGGTCTTTAAATTTAATCTATTAAATTACCTAAAGCAACTTTTAAAGAGAACTGGTGAGTGGGAATATGTTGGGTTCCAACACTTTTTTAGCCTTTTTAGGCAAATTTTACAAAAAAAAAAAAAAACTCTTGTGACAAACATCCAGTTTTGCATGCAATACTTATTAAATGCCTGCAATACATCAGTGTAATAGTGTGCTTACCTGTCTTCATACAGTCTGCTGCGGTAATAAAGAAAAACACAGAGGAAATTGGAACTCTGCATGGGTATTCACACACCAACAACCTTCTTTAATGGAGCTTCGCTTTTTCATAAAACTGCCTTCAACTGGTCAATGACATGGATTCTGAATGACTGTGAATGCATTCAACACACTTTGCAACACATTAGTGTTAGGAAGTACCTGCTGCCAGTGTGAAACTGCACAGTCTTAGTTGACACAAAATGTAATGCCTCACGTTTTGTTTTTTGTTTTTTTTATATAATATCATGTAAACACTATTATCTCAAACATGTTACATTTAAGCATATTTATAATGTGTGTGTAATGTGTGTGCATTAGTGTGTTTTAAAGTACACTAAACACCAAAATCTGAAGATTTTGGTTTTCAAAGACGTGTTCTTTCAGATTTGGGACAGGACAGACCATTTGAAACAGCATCCATTTTCTCCCACTTTGTACTTGTCAGGGTTGCGGTGAGGCCAGTTCCTATCTCTGGCAGTCTATGGGTGAGAGGCGTGGTACACTCTGGACAGATCAGGGGTGAAGGAACCCCTTTGTTTTAAACGAGAAAAACCAACACTTAACCTAGGGGGAGGATTGGGGTTTCAGCTTCTAAGCATTCATCGTTCTGTCATGGAAACCCATTCCAATGACATAACATAAGGACTGTCCTGGTACCGACCGAAATGCTTCGGTTCTACAGAGTATCGAAACATGCCTCGTCTTTCAGTACCAAGTTTCGGTGATTGGCTGTAACACTTAACGTGATTGCATCATCTAGGAAAAATACATAGGTGGTCATGCCTACAGCCAAGGTTCATGTGTATCTGTTGTGAACTGGTTGCGAGTGTCGTGGAACCCCTTTAAAATGAACTCCAGGTCAAAAGTGCAGCTTCACTTTATTAAGACTGATGCTAATAGTGCGAAATGCAATACATCGTGCACGGAAACAATTTAAGAGCAGAAAGTTGCTCGGTGTTTGACTGCAAGAAGAGCGGACCGCAGCCAGTGCAACCATCCTCCTCTCAGCAGCCCGTGGGCAGTGCAAAGCCAGAGCGGAGTGAATCATGCTGCTTTCACACCGGAAGCAGCAAGAGCAGCAAAATCGCGTCTGCTGCTTCCTTTTTGCTGCTTGTACCAGCTTCTGACGCGCGGCTGAAGCAGCTTTGCTGCTCTGGCTGCGCGGTCGAAAAGTGGCTCTGACGCGCGTTGGGTGGAGCTACTCTATCCTTTCTTTGCCTTGCAGCTGTATTTGCTGTGATCAGTGGGAATAAAGTAGTTTTATTATGTTTTTAAGTGGGAAAATCCACCACTGCTAAATAAAAAGGTCCTCACAATGTAACAGTGAATATTAGACACTGACTTGTTTGCAACTGTTCTTCTTCACTGAATTTTTTTTTTTATGTAAGAGGAAAAATGTAAATGGAAAAATCAGAGCTTAAAATATTTTAAGATTTGTACTTTATTATGTTGTTTAAATTTCTTTTTCTTCGAATTGATATTCTAAAACTGGTATCGAAAAAAGTATCGTTCAGGAACCGGTATCGAAGTGAAGGTATCAGTAGTGGTAAATTTTTGAACAATACCCAGCCCTATATATGACAAAAAGAATCCAACAATCAAGGATAACGAATGCTTGCTATTTTATGTGCATCTGACTTGGAATCTGTTTAGGAGCATGGATCTTCATACTACTTAAATACATAAGAGCTCCACCAACAGATTGCTGTGGTGTGAGACCACAAAATTGACAAAGACTCCTGGATAGTGTCAAAACATCTTCAGAAAAATTTAGCTAAAGTCCAGATGCATCAGATCTAAGCCTGTTTTGTGGTTGCTATGACATGGATGACTGAGAATTTACAGAACCATATTAGCAACAGTGGGTGGTACTGAGATTAAACAGCTTTTAAGACATTTTTTTAATTAGTCTAATACCCCTTTTTCCCTGGCCAAAGAGCCCATTTAAAACTGTGAACAATTGTTTTTTAATGGTAGTGGGAATGGCTCACTGACCTGTGCCGACCCAAATCAAACGATTTGGCAAGCGAGCAGCGTTAAAATCCCCCTCAAACAACTCTGTTCTGACTGGCATACAGTGGGAACATCAGATCCGGGTCGACCTGCTAATTTACATGACAACCTTTAGCGCATGTACATATATAACAACATTCTGTCTTGGAGACTTAGACTTTAGGCTTAGACAAACTTATATTGTCATTTTGTAAACACAGTGTACACAAAACAATTTTTTGTTTTGTATTTCCATTCCATAAAGTGCAGCAGTGATTAAAATGTAAACAGTGCGGGAGAAAAGACATGGTGCCAAAAGGCATTGATATGGAAGTTCAGAGCATTAAATATGTATGGTGCAAATATGCAGTATTTTGGTTTAGTGTTATCAGTGTGATTCAGAGTCTGTAGCCGTTTCTCAATATGCTTTCTTGAGCGTTCTCGTGTGCTCGTGTACTCATGATACGTCATCAGCCTCAGCCCGAGCACTGTTCTAATTGCCGAGAACGCCTGACCGAGAACGCACCAAATCCCTGGATGTTGTTCTTGCCCCGCCCATTATCGAGTATGCATCAAAGCAGACTTGTCCGTTCTTGAGATTGACAGCTGTCCCAGCTGTCAAGAATATTATACTTTAAGGCGTTACTGATTTAATGCATAATTAAAAAAAAAGATTTACGAAGTTGAGAGGACCGCGGCAACCAGCGGACCTCCAAAGCTAACGGCAGCCAGGGCTACCCACGGCCCGTCTGCAGCAGCCCTCTCTCGGCATAGCCGTGTGTGAAGGACCGCTGGCTCTGATGGCAATTTTTTTGTTTTATTCGGCAAAATTTTCATTTGATTTGTGTTTATCTGACTGTGTCCATCATTATTCCCGCACTAAATGAAAAAAGTAATAATTTATTATTATGAAGAGACTGTTAATAACGGGAGGTGAAATGAAGCTCTAGAAGAGCCGAGCGTGTATTGACGTCACGAGTACGCTTCTGTTCTAATTGACTCAGATTTATGCTGCATGCTCGCATTCTCGCCAAGCCCATACTTTCCTGTGTTCTTGCCAAGACCGTACTTGACGGTCTTCACAATGTGCTTAGTCGTGTTTGATCTACTAAGCCAAACAACACTTTAAACATGGCACAGAGGGTTTGGACAGACAAAAGGGTTAAACAAAAAAGCACACTGACTACACCCTTGCCTTAAATGTTGCCCTCTACTGTAATGTTTACTTTCCTGATTTCTGTTGCACTGATGAAGTCATCAGTGTTAACCCAGTGTGATGGTGTCACCACACATCTGGTGGTGGGGAGACAGAGGCCAGGCACCTTGGTAGTTTGGGGTCCGACACAGTTGTTTTTTGCCAATGGGAAGGGAGCCTAATGCCATTTCGTAGCCGGTCGACCCATGTTTGAAAAACTTGCACTAAACCACAAATGTCAGCGGGAAAGAGGCTAGAGGCTCATCTGTACTTCGAAACCAGGTCATCTGCGTAGGTGTTGCGGTGAACGCAGAGACTTCCCCGCCCCTTCCACAGACACTATGCTACACCTCTCCCAAATTGTAGTTGACCGCAGACAGGGCTGCAGACAGGAGGCCTCTTACTGGTCAAATCTATATCTGCTCTACTCTATGCATATCTCCTGTTTGGTACCTTACCGGTTTGTTTTGTTTGTATGACCGTGATTGCAAAAAACGACTGATCAAGTTGGATCAGCTAGAAGAGCGAGGTGCACAAGAATGCTGTGACCCTTTTTCCACCTGGATCTCTGCTCTTTAGACCCACAGCTAGTTTGTGATTTTCCCCCTTTGCGTTCTGGTGTGGAATAAACATAGAGCAGACCACGCTTCAGTATTGAGTATATGTCAAACATGTCTGCGTCATACCTGCAACATGCTCACTGTGACACACTGCTACAGCAGTATAACCAGCCCTTAAGAATATATATTCCCTTCTCCCTACAGTAGAAAATATTTGTCTGATTACAGCATGTAATTCAGTGTATTTTTAAATACAATATTATCCTTGGGCCCTAAAGGATAATATGACCCCAAGGAACAGATTTGGTATTTTGCCATTTCTGTTTGTTGGTTATTGTTTCATCAAATGAAAAAAAAAAAACTTAATCAGCAAAATGATAGGAGCTCAAGTACAGGTTTAGAAGGTAACTTAACTGTGCACAATCACCACGTAGGCTGTAACATGCATTTGTACCTGGACAGTAAAAAACAAACAGACAAAAAGACAATGCTATAGTCTGCAAACCAAGTTTCTCCTTTTTTTATTTGTTTTTTAGTAACCACTATCATATTGTCCAAAAGTATTCTTGCTCATTATTATACCTTTTTGTGCTTCTTTCTATGCATGTTATGTTAGGCTCAGAGCAAAAGGACCCAGTATGCTAGGTGGAAACACAGGTTTCAGAAAAGGAGCTGCAGAGAACAGCGTCTTAGGCAGCAACCTCTGCAGGAGGAGAACACAAGTTAGTGACCCCGTCTTTCTGGAGGTTAATGATAATGAACGTGAGAGTCACTAACCTGGTCTTTAAGTTCAGTCGATGCCCAGAAGATGAGGTTGGTTCCAGCAATAAGCGATGGGCACCACCCAGAGAGTGGTGGAGAGTGCGGCTTCCTTTGTGACCCTCTGGGTGGGGGCCCGGTCTCCACTGTGGTCTTCCTAGTCTCTGTGCTCCGAGATGTCCACAGTGTTTTTGCTTGTTTGCTTGTGACTTTTCTTAGTGTTTGTTTGCAGGTGCCTCTACAGGTTTTCCCTCGTTCTACAGATACAGCAGTTGATTGTATGTTTGTTTTTTTTCTTTATCTTTCTTATTTTTCTTTCTCTTTCCCTTTCGACCTGTCATGTTTGGCATTACTAATCTTACTTCTTTAATATAAATAAGTCTTAAATAAATAATAAAGCAGTATAGGATGATGAAGGGAGGTTTTTTATCCTGACAAGCCTCCCTTGGGAAAGCATTTTCCAATTTTGTTGCCATACTGATCAACACGACAGGGATAAAAAAAAAATAAATAAAAAAATAAGGAAATCCAGGACGGTGTCAGCGAGCAGATCCAGCTTCGGTACACATCAGAAATCCAGCAGGTGTCCAAAGATAGGTCAGCCAAACCGATCAGAACGAGGACAGGCACTCTCAGAGGTCCATAGGCAGAACATGTCAGGATCAGGCAACATCAGCCTTGAATAATCTGGCACTGATGACTGGTTAGAAGGATGGTTAAATAGAGGCTGGGACAGTTGGATCAGATGACCAGAATGAAAACTGGGCAGAGTTAGGCAGGTGAAAGAAATGACTAATCAATCCAGTCATCAGCACAAATATCATACATATTATGGCTGTTAACTGGAAATTTAACCAGGACTGGGATTAATATAAACCTTTCACAGTGGGCCAACTATTTCCACGTGTATTTTATAAACATTCTGCAAACATTTAAAAGCTGGTCAATAATTATAATAAATTTGTAATTGCTATGAAAGAAAATATGTTTATGAAGACACCAGTCTCATTTTCTTTCAAAAATACATAACTTGATTCATTGAAAATGATTTATAATGTCAATCTTCTTAGCAATAAGACTAATTTAAGATAACAAGAATTTATTCTATTCGGATTATTTTAGCATTAAGACTAATTTAAGACAATTATAATTTATTCTATTTAGATGCAGTGAGCTAGAGAGACACTGAAAACAAACAGGACACCAGAAAGGACTGACTTTGGAAACCAAGTTAGAACTCCATACCTTCCAATTTAATAATAAGATTGGATTTGTTCAAGACAATGAGTTTATTATAATAAAATACTTAAAGCTTATGATCCTGTACCATCATGCAGAAAAATAACCAAAACACTTAAATTATCTATAAAAAACAGAACATATTGGTGACACAAGGTGTGCAATGATAAGAATCCTTAGTTTAGCTGTTGAGCTAAAGTGTGTTGGATCAGTGTGGCCATTCTGTGTTTTTCCCACTTTTGTCCAGTTTCTGTGACTTTATGCTACATCACATAATTATTTTTCTTTCCAAACATTGAACTCACTACAATTCTTCCGGTGTTTTATTCCTCATTACATGTCGACAAACACGATTTTACTGTTAAGATTTCTCTGTGTGTTAGTTTTCTTTTGGTATTATAATGTTCACATTTCAAGGACCTATGTCTTAGAGGTTTTTAAACTGAAACTCCTCAGTGGAAAGAATGGGCCAATGAGCCTGTCCTGCCACTCCAATTAAGTAACTCGAAATAGAGAAGGTCACCTTACAACGAAAAAGCGTTTTGGGACAAAAACAATTCAGACCCAATATTGGTAAGAACTTTTTTATTTATTTAATCAATTTCATTTTGGTTTGGCTTTCAGCTAATGGAAGGCTGCTTTGGGGTACATTAAAAAAAAAGCACGTTGTCACCACATTCTTCATCATTCTTAAGATAAATTTGTTTGTTTTTTAACCTCAGCCCATGTCCCCTTTATATGCAAGTATAAACCCAGGCTCACCCTGAATGCGGTGAGGTTGTGCTTCAGCTGCAGCCTCGGTACCACAAGGAACCAAATTATTAAAATGAACAGGTACACTAACATCAGCGACAGTGCAGTTTGGGTGGAGTTCTGATGCCTTTTGTTCAATGAATTGATTCTGCAAGAAGGAAGTTTGGTTGGACATAGCGGTCTCTGCATCAGGAGCCTGATTTTACAAATCAAACAGGAAAAATCAGATGCCCGGAAGAAAAAAAGGTCCAGTTCCACTTTAAGAATAAAATCAACCCATTCTAACTTGATAGAAACACAAGGAAATTGTGCAGCTATTGAATGATGAAAAGGGATATTGATTCATACATATGAGTTTTGCTCGACAACTCCCAAAAGGAGCGAGAACCCAAGTAAACTAGATTTCTGTGGCTTAAGCATCATCTGGATCATCCTGGTCACAACTTTTAGTATGAATGACTTTCTGCAGCTTACCTTAGCTGCACAGCAGTCGCACTGCATTTAATGTCAGCCTACCATAAATGTTTAATATTAAGCATGAAGGAAAGGACTGTTAAATATGAAGCATTTGGATCTGAAATTAGCATGAAAAGATTGTTGAGCTTGAAGTCTATGCTGGTTGAACCCATGCTTTTGTAACCAAATAACATAGAAAGGCTGTTTAAACAGTTTGAAAAGATACAAAACAGTGATGGGAGATGGTTTAATCTAATAAAGCTATCCTAAATTTATTATTTTTCTCAGCTTTTTGAGAAGCCTATTTACTTCAAGAAAGGTACTGGGTTGTTGTTCATATTTTGTCAGTGTTCTCTAGAAAAGAATAAAATTAGCAAGGGAATGTTTTTAACTCACTATCAAGATTCCCCTGTTTTGTTTTGTTTTGTTTTATCAAGGATGTTAAAAGCACCACTATCTTTCATCCTGCTGTTTCGTATGACCCACCCCCACCTTTCTTTCTAAGGACTGCCAGTCAGCTGGCATCAGCTTCATACAGCCTGATCTGCTTTTTATCCATTGTAAGGAAAAGCAGTTATTATGTGCTCATATTTCAAAAGCCAACACACCAAAATGGGATCATAACTGCATCAATGAAAATAGAGACCATTAGTATTTTAAAAGAGTTTAGTCACCTTATTTGTATTTTTTAAGAAATTGTGTTGTTTGTTTACGGTAATAATCTTAGAATCCTGGAAAAAAAGTTAATTAATAGCAATAAACCAAAGTTATGGTAAAAAAAAAAAAAATCCCACTTTGTTTGAACATTAGCAGTTAGCATTTTAAGGTTTTTACTGTTTACACCAGAAACATTTTTTGTTTTTTTGCTGACACTGAGATTTAAAATTAATACCTAAAACAATGTTTAAAAAACTTGAACACTATCAACAAAGTCCCTGTCAAAACTTCGCTTTA
>NW_015151429.1:128186-137362 GCF_000732505.1 Cyprinodon variegatus
GATGGATGGATGGATGGATGGATGGATGGATGGATGGATGGATGGATGGATGGATGGATGGATGGATGGATGGACGGACGGATGGACGGATGGATGAAGAAATATTATTTTTCTAACCCTAACCCTTATCCAGATTTTTAAAGTTATTTAATTTTTGATACCAGGTTGCATATCCTGCTATGACATTACTACCACTTACAATCGTGTTACACCCATTCGCTCTTAAAACAGAGGCACCTTTGTAGTTCAATTGCTATGATCTTTCAGCGGCACACAAAAAAACCCACTTGAAATGATAATCTGCAGCCAAAAAGTTGTGATTAAGCTTGATCAACAGCTGCTGGAATGTCAACCAGAAGCTTCTCTTGTTAGTTCTGGCTAGGCTGCAGGATCTAAAAGGATAATTGTTACAGCACCTTGCTTACTGAACGTCACAGAGTGTCAGTTTTACAGTTTGCTACCAGTACAAATTAGACAAATGAGTTAATTAGTGCGTTTTTTTTTTTAGGCGGGCTATATCCATATGCTTCTAGTCTTTCTAGTAATTAGCTAATCAGTGTCTGCTGCTTAACTCAATGCACAGATATTGTGCATGTCTCTCAGAAGATGTTTTTAGGCTGACTGTAATAAACTGTACACTCATTTTAAAGATGCGGTCTATCCTTTTGGCTGTTTTTAAATTCAAACTCTAATACCCTGGGAATCATCATGCATTCATGAGATCTAATAAGATCATTTTGCATTCATGTCATTGATTTCTTTAGATCCAAAATTCATGAATTTTAATAAAATGTTCAGATCGTGAGTAATTTTCTGTCTGCCTCTGAATGGGATTGGAAAGTATTTTCACATATTTTGTCACACTATGTAGAGCTATTTTTCTGGCTATGGTTTATAATAATGCCCGTTAAGAATAAAGAGTCCTATGTTAGGATTGTTTGTCCTGTGGATTCTGAAAACCTTGTGTGGGAAGATTTTCTGAAAATTCATCCCCATTTTGTGTGTGGGTGCGTGTGTGTTTTTCTTTTTTTTTTCTTTGTATACCTGCTGCTCTGATGTTTAAACGTCTCTAATCTGAGCCTTTTATTGTTGCTTTGGATGTTCATCTATTTACACAAACTTGCCAGCTTAGACCAAAGTTGTGTGGTAGGTTGTCAAATATTGAATGATTTGTGTTTTTTATCCGTTTACATTTCATTGAATATTTCAAACAATCCGGCTTAAGACGACTGTTAAGTGCTTTAAAAAAGAAAATAGATTTTAAGTCTCAATGAGGTTTATAACATAATTCCTGTGTTTATAATATTTGTGTAATTTGTACAGTTCCTGGGGGTTGCGAATACCCTGAAAATACATAATTTGACAGCAAATTCAAAAAGTCCTCCAAACATGAAAATCAGACTAGCTCATCTAAAATGTAGCGTAAAACACAAACATAAAACACCATGCAAAGAGAAAAAAGCTGAAAAAGGGAAACTCTGCAATTTTTCAATTATGGCCTATCTCTAACTATTTAATACTTAGTGTTTTAATATATATAAAACAGCAGCATTCAACAGTAAATTCAGTTAAAATACTGCCAAAGCAATTCCAGAAGGTTAGAAAAAAGTGTTGTTCTGTTTACAGATAAAAAAAATACACTTTTAATTAAAAATTAGACATTAAAGAAAAAAGCAGGGTACAAAAGATGCCCCTCAAAATAAGTCTGATAATAACAGCTATATTACAACTCAGAAAATCAATGGCTTTGCATTTTTTAAACATCTGAGAGTGTACCTAAAGTAATGTGTGTAAACTGGAAATTGTCTTCAAGTGCAAAGTTTAACATGGGAAAAAAAAGCAGATAATGAAAAAAAGTGTATGTACAGTACATAATCTAGTGGATTACTTATTTTTGTTATTTTACATAATTATTGTGAGTTGATTCCATCTGATGTAGTTTTTTTAACCTATGCACATTGCTAATCTAAATATCACATTAGTTAGTACCTTTATTTTTTTCTCTTACTTTCCCTCAAGCTCCCCCAGAATTTAAAGTTTTCCATTGTATTTTTATCAATGGCCAATTCTGACAAATGATTCTTCCATCACCCTTAGCTGTAGGAGTAGCTTTTTAAATGATTTTAGCTGATATACAGTATAAAACCCCATTAGTTAGGATCCCCAGAAAGCTCATTGTGATAGGGGTTAGTAGTGGGGTTGAAATGAAAGACGCCTGAGCACAAAACGCCAAGAATTAATAGATTTGAATCCACAACACCAGGGTTTTTGGCCGCCAGTTATTTACTCTCTTCGGTGCTGTTTTCACATTGATTTCTTGTCACTTCTTCCTCAGCCAAGAAACCCCATCTCACCTTACCTCTGTGTTCCTGCTGGTTCATCCCCCATTTTTTGGCACTCTGACCAAAAAAACCCCCCAAAAAAACAAAAAAAACTCATCAACAACACAATGACCGCCGCTTAAAATCAATTCTGGCAAACCTGGCCGATCACATGAAAACTGGGCAAAGCACTGTCGATTAACTTGTGTAACTCTTGACTCTTGACTTTGTTAAACACATCAAACCAATTCATGGTAACCTAAGAGCTACTTTAAAAAAAAAGCAGTAAAAAGTGTTGTGTGACATTTATTTGAAGTTGGTGTTGCATTTAACAAATATCATTACTCTTTACCTCAGTATAGTGGAGTGTATGTATAATTCTGAATTGTATAAGAGAGGTTCTGGCATTACTTAAACAAGACTTTAACCTATGTACGTTAACATGTTCTAAAGATAGCATGGTAAGATCTACCAAACCCTGAATTAAGAGGTCTTGAAGTTATTTTAAGAACAGAACAATTTCTTTAGGAATGTAAACACATTATAGTAGATGTCTGTATGAATAGGATGTTTTTGAAAGCCGATTGAATAAAGGAAAAGGATTAAATTAAAAATAAATCATATAGTTTGATAATAGTACCTTGACTATGCTCCAGCAAGATCCTTCCTTTTTTGGGATGTACTAAATCAGTAACTGAACTCATGCCATTTCAGACTTCGCACTAACGACATCTTGGCTGATTCAGCTACAAGGGAAGAGCTTTCAGTAGGTTTGTTCATAGTGTCCTTAATGATAACCTTTCAGTACCCATTCTTCATGCAATCGAACATAAAATCATGTCACTTAGGGGGCTGTCTCTGCAGCGGGTCTACTGATGTTCCTGACATTTTGTGGTTGGAACTCATTTAAACTGCAGTTTTACAGTTATAAAGCCACTTGCACATAAAGACAGCACTGCTCTCTTTATGGAATTGTGGATGCAAGACTATCTAAACTTGCAATGGTAGTTGCTGGGAGAGCAAAGATAGTTGTGAGTCCTTATTTAGGAATAAAGGAAGAAAACAAAAGGATAGAAGAAGAGCAGGTGGAAAAAGCATAAGTCATATTTTGCAAGTTCTGTTGAAAAAAAAGCTCTATTCATAGTATAGTCATAATGGAACTTTGTAAAACAATTACTTTAAAGTCTCTGTGCTTTCACTTATGGTAATTTATAAAAAAAAAAAAAAACAGGTTTTGAGCTTAGGTCCCATCAACATGGATACAACTTATGCATATTGGCACAAGGTGACTGCATGAATGCTTGGTGTGAGGGATAACTGTAGAGTAAACGACAGGACATAAGGAGATGTCTACTGTGGCTACATGCTCATCCACAAGAAATGATTCCTGCAAAGAAGGACTAAGTAATTACATGCATTTGCAATATAATCACAGTTTAACAAAACACAGTTTTTAATTTGAATTCATTTAACAAGCGTAGGAGTCTCTAGACATGTGGATGTCAATAATAGACTTAAGGAGAGTTTCGTTTAGTTTCCAGATCCTGTAATATGAATAGAAGTAAGCACTTTTCCACACAGCAGCAACAGTAAGTCCTGTGACAATGGACCCTGGAAAATCAAGCTTCCATGGTCATCAAATTTGATAATTATAAGGTAATTATGATTTAAAACCGGGTTGTCTGCAAATGCCTAATATTTTTGTCAACTGTTTTTTTGATACAAATTTAGCTATTGATTTGAAATCTGCATTTATACATAATAATGATAATAATGAATAAACATAATAATAGAGCTGCCTCTCTCCTACTAAGGGAGCTGGTTGCCTTCCAAAATGACTGCACAGCAGTGCTGCAACACCTTCATGCTTTGTACTATACATTATTGGAATTAAAAAACCCTTTACCACTATTCTTGCATGTTGCACATACTGTAAACTGTTGTTGGAGTTCTGGTTCTTATGTTTTTAATATGGGGTCTCTAATATGAGCTGCAGATCCAAGAGTTAAAACGAACATCACAGAACAGTGGGTTAATTGGATTCTAACAATGCCCTCCATGGATTGCTTTTTTTGTAACTGGGAAGAGATAAAGCTCTGAATTTTGCCTGCTGTCAGGAGTCATGTGAGGTCAGTTGGTTGTGTCTTAGACCTTCCTTCTGGGTGGTCTGAGCTAAACATTTACAATCCATCTGTAGTGTATTTACACCTCTAGGGCCTGACTAATTTGGCCACAACGGATATATGTCTGGAAGGGCCCTAAGATGCTCTGTTGATGCGATTCCTGTTTACTAAATTGCTGCAGGGCAAAAGAGGCAGTATGTTACCATGTCCTCTGCGATGTAATTCACAGTGATTAACTTGTCTTGCCCTTGTCCTAGTATTACCTTTTTAGTTTAATAGGTGATCTTTGCTGTACCTTTTCATTTTGTCATATTTAATCACCTGATCTCTCCATCAAAAACTCTTGATTAGTGCGTTATTATAAAATTTCCCACTGTGGTAGCCAAAATGTCTTTGAAATATTAGGTTATAACTAAAGCACAGCTTCAGAATAATACATATTTATGTTTTGTCATTGAACATTACATACCTCAAGCCAAAAAGCTGCTCACTTCTTGTTTTAGATGACTCTTCATATGATCTGGGATGTAATCTAAACTGACAATGGTGTCAAACAAGCACTCAGGCACACCAGCAACACATTTTATTGCCATAAAGTGTTGTTGCTCCTGTTCTTAGAATTTTATGTAATTCTTTCACAAGCAGAATGCCAAGGTTTTTGTCTGCTAAATTAGATCACAACATCTGTGTTTTAAAATCAGCAAAAACTATCATTAGGCCTGCTTTTTATCTAAGAGCAAAAAAGTAATTAAATATTCATTCAATTTTAAACAGATTATGGGTTCCTTTTTTTTTTTACATTCCAGTTTTTTTATTTGACTTCATCTAATTTTAAGCCATTGCCAGATGCTGCTTTTGCATTAAAATATAATAATAATATTAATGTCAGGACATGCCATCTGCCCAGGAGAAAACAAGAGACAAAGCCAGCATGTAGCCACTGACCATAGCGGGGGATTTAGCTCCCATGGTAAGGAGCAGACAGACATTTCCCTCGGGATTAAGGTGTCGACTAAAGCAAGGCTAAAAGGGGAGTAAATACTGAATTTACATTCCAAGCTGTGACTTCAAACATTACTGCGGATGAATAATAATGCTGCACCACGTCAAGTGGATCCATTACAAGTGGCTCTTCTTGCAATTAAGTGTGTTGTTGCAAAGGAAAAGTCAGGTACTTTATTTTCCTTTGGTTCCTTTGCAATCTCAAATACAGTATTTGATTTCAGAATCAGAGGATTTAGATGTTAGAATTTTACTACAAGTTTTAAAAAGTGAGTTATAATTTGTGAAATGCACCTTTTAATAATGGTAGAGTTACAGTTTTATAATGTTAAGGGTACTTTTTATGATCAATGCCAATATTCTCTTCTGCAGCAAACATCCACATTTTTGAATTGTTTAAAATTGGATGCATCATAAAAAACGATAATGAAATGCTTTTTAATAATCTCAAGCAAAGACTACAAATAGTAAAACTAAAATAACGCTGCAAATGTGATAAAAATCTAATGCCCTGGGCACAAAATATCTCCTCAGATTCGTGATTGTGGGATTCAGTCATTGTAGATGCCTCTTATTGCTGAGGTGGTGAAAAATGTGTGTGCTGTTGTCCAATATTGCTTTTGGTCTGCTCAGTGCGGTCCTTTTCAACATCGTTTGTAATGACTCTAGCCCAATGCCAAGCACTGACTTGGCTTTGTTCACCATCTTATCCAGGCTTGTGCTGGTATTGTCCCCAAGACAAACACACTGCAACATTTTTTTGCTGTGTGCTCTTGTAGGCATAAGCCAGTGCAAAGTTTGAACATTGTGATAACTTCATATAAAATGAACAAGATTTTGTGATATTTGCTTTAAGATTTTAAAGCACAAATTCATAATATCATATGCCAGCTTTTGTTTTTTAAAACTATTTTTGTCCTGCTGAAAAAAAGATCTAACCCACATACTTTTCATTTTATAAATGTAAGATGTAAAATGTTATGTCATTTTTATCAACTTAATTTATTTATTAAACAGGCATGGACATTAGGATCATTTCTATACAAAAGCATGCATTTATTTTTGTGTTCAAAGAAGCAGGTAGAAGTGTAAAAAGGTACTCTGACCCCTTCTTCCTGGATATTTTCACTCTGACTTAAAAATTATATTAACATTTTCTGAAATTTTATCAATACAGAATGTAGTATTTATATAATAACTACCATAAAGTATGATTATCATAATTTTGCATAGTGCTTTCATTTTAAAATGAGAATTAATGTAGATAATGCTGCCTGTCCAAAATTATTACCCTTTTTTTACAAGTTTTGATAAGGTAACACTGGGTATCTGAAAACCTAAAATAGGATGGTTAGTTAGTAGGGTAACCTGCTGTAATTACAGCAGTGCTGGATTTCTATCCTTTAAATTAGAATTAAATGATTCTTTTATTTGATTCTCTACCTTCCACTACATGGCCATCTACAGTTTTACATATAAAAGCACCAAAATTGTTTTTTAAAGAGTATAGAGCCGTCTTCCAATCAGCACAGCATTTCACTACAGTGCCTCCTTTAAGAATCTACTCAACGGAACTTCAAATCACAACTACCGGTATAAGATAAATAAACCTTTTGCATTCATTTTCTTGAGGGTTTGTGTACATTGATATACTTTATAGCTCTTTTTTGTACCAAGTTTAAAACTTGGTACATTTTATTTTAATAACTTAACACAGAAAAAATCTTTTATCTCAAAATATCTTAAACATTCATTTATGTATGTAATAATAATGTGTTTAAATCAAAAGGCGTAGCTGCAATCTCATTTCTATTCCTACGTCAAAGTGAGATCTTCAGTTTTATGTCTTACTGGATCTATCCTACCAAGAGAATGACATGCCTCCTACTGCGTATGAGCCAAAGCAGAAATGCTGCAGTCAGATGGAGTTGTTTGCATAGATATAATAAAGGAGAGGTGCAGTGCAGCAGGTATCAGTGAGCTAAGGAGGAGCAGAGGTGATAGACAGAGATACATCGGGCCAGCCGATGCTGTACTCTCAGCTCCTCTGAGGGATGTGAGGCAGTAAACACTATAAGCCGCCTGCAGCTGTGTCATACATATTATTAGGTTAGCTGAGGAAACCCAAACCTAATCCTCTTCAACTCTGCAAGGCAAAGCAGGGAATCTGCTCACATTCATTATCATGCTACGGTGTTTATAGATTTTTTTTAAGTGTAAATCCGTAACTTTGAGAGTGAAAAATAATAGCACACGATAAGCAGAAATTTGATTCTTAGGGTATTTTATTTTTCAGTCATTACAGGCTTGTAAATACCTTATCAATGTAATGTATGAAAAGTGGTGCTATAACTTAACCTGCACAAGATATGAAACAAATGCTTTATTTTGATTGTGGTGGTGCTATTTTAAAGACTCCCTGATGTTCAGTTTTGAAAGGTTGGCTGAGTGATATCAACAAGTGCTCAACATATTATTAAGCTGTCAATCTATACATTTTTTGGAAATCTTAGTTTAGATGCAGGAACAGAAATCATGTACAAAGAATATTAAATGTGTAAGTTAGACCTCAAATAAGACAAATAAATAGTAAGTAGTAGGGCTGGGCAATAAACCAGATTTTTACCATTACCGCCATTCAATACGGTAACAACTGACAATATTCCCATGTTGGTAAAAAGGATAAACTTAATTCCGGCTTTTTTTTTTTTCTGTGTGCACTGGTGGCTGTTATTTTGTTCCCCTTGAAGACACTGCAGCATGTGAGGAATCACATGACTTCACCCATCCACTTAGAAGCATTTAACAGCTGTAAACAAAATTACATCAGTTGATCCTGTGGTGCCGAGTGAGCACAGAGATGAAACTGATCACGCAGATAAGAAGTTGAAAGCGCGTTGTCAGAAATTAGCGTGCGGCATACCGGTTCTGAGTGAGGGTGTGCTAGTTCAAATGACGCACATTGTTCTCATTGGTTCAGTGGCACCAAAATTACACCATAGATGTTGAGTAAAAGACATGAAATGCAAAGTTTGTCGGAAAACTGTCGGGACTACCCAAAGTAAAACATCCAACCTCTTCCACCTACAGCAGAGCCGCACTGTTATGAGCAAAAGCCTCCATCACCTTTGCGCAAAAAAGTTTGCGAGAGAGGTAAAATTTTTCTCCTGTTCAATGAGACATTGTTGAATATTTAAACCTGAATGGGTAGAATGCTTTATTTTAATCAAATTTTCCATCACACTTATCCTTGCTGGGGTCGTGAGAAGTGCTTGTGCCCATCACCAGCTGTCAAGGTGAGAGACGGGGTACACCCTGGACAGGTTGCCAGTTTGCAACACAGAAACAAACAACCATTCACACACACACACCCTCACACCTAAGGAGAATTTAGAGAAGCCCATAACCTAACAATTTGGACTGTGGGAGGAAGCCGGAGTACCCGGAGAGAACCCACGCATGCACAGGGAGAACAAGCAAACTCCAAGCAAGACCCTGGGTCGGTAATCAAACCCAGAACATTCTAACTGCAAGGTAGCAGTGCTACCCACTGCTCCACTGTGCAGCCCATATTATTAGGCCACAATGTGATTTATTCAATACATAAATTATAAATAGATCAGTTGCATTTCCTGCTCATGCCTTTATTTCCGATAGAGGAGCTTGTCATTTATCGTGCATTTATAGTTATATACCCCGTTTACACTACCCTTAAAAAACTGAGCCGAGA
>NW_015151429.1:138577-140623 GCF_000732505.1 Cyprinodon variegatus
ACCCAGGTTTAAAGCCTTGCAGGGCAGCCTAAAGCCCACTTCTCTCATTAAGCCATACAAAAGAAAGAAAAAACAAACAAACGAATAGTACAGGTGGTTTATAAAATATGCAAATCAGGAAAGTGTCTATATACCAAACTGAACAATTGTTGTCTCTACTTTGAAAAACAGTTTAGATTTTAAAATGGAAAAATTTTCCTTTTTTTCATATATTTTTTTATTTAAAAAGTCAATGTATAACATAAAAACCTCATATTATTTCAGTGTTAAATTCTGTTTAAAGTAACGCATCATAATTAAAAATGTCTCTGGACCTTAAATGGTTGTTAATTTTCTTTATTCGGACTGATTTTTAATTGGTTTTTAAATGGTTACCCCTGGTGTTGGCAGTAGGGACTTCCTGTGTTCGTCTATCTCACAGATTATCTTGAAAATCCTCTGACTGAAACCCTTTTTATTTGACATGAAGAGAATGGTCAGGGATGTAAACTTTTTTTTTTTAATTTTATGAAAGAAAGAAAAAACCTTGTAAAAACCATCCCCAGAGATTCTAGAGGAGTTGTAAGTTCAGAACTACCATTTCTTTATCAACTTATTGAGCTTAAAGTCAATAACTCTGTTGCTTCTACCACTGTAGACGATGGCAGCAGAGATCACACATTAAAAAGAAGATATGAAGATATGCAGCATCTTGCTACAAACACTCGAAGACCTAATTGCTTCAAGAAATACAGTCTGTTCTTCCTTCTTACACACGGCTTCTTCGTTGTATCTCCTGTCAAGTCTGTAGTCCAAGTGAATGCCAAGGCATTTATACTCCTCCACCACCTTCACTTCTTTTCTTGTGATGTTAATCCGGTTAATGTGAAGATTTTCAGTCATCAAGGTCATGGTCAAGCTGGAAAAGTTCAGTTTAGGCCATTGGTTTAAAGTTGGTTCAAAGTTGTCATCAAAGGAAAACCAGCTGAGAACTGCACTAAAAAATAGCATTGCTACCTTACACTTTCTCCAGTTCATCTCACTCAGACAAATGAACTTCAATATTTTTACCTACTAGAGTAACAAGCAAGAGGAATTGTGGCACGATTTTTTAAATTAACAAACTCCTTAAAATGCATTTTTGCAGGAGCCAAAAGATGGGTAAGCCTCGATATAGAAATGTTTCAGACCAATGACATGCCGATGTGTATGACGTCAATGCATCAACCAGAGGCATGATGCTGAGACTTAAAAAACATGGCCGCCCCAGTTTATGCTCTAATACCCTCTGTTTATTTTAGAAAAATTAGCAAAAGGACACTATTTTTGCCTTTGTGGATAGGAAGATATTTGCGAGTTCCCCCAACCGGATTTGGTGAGAGTTTGATTTATCAGGGATTAAACAAATCAAGAATGTGATATATCTTAGCCGCTACAGCTGCTGTGATTGGTTAAAAGCTCAACACCGGAGGCAGGTACCCAATCAGCTTTAAGAATTGTACTGAATGCAAAACGTTTTACACAAGGCTCTTGAAGTTAATACTTGTTCAATTTGAATTCTACACTGTATCAACCTGGCTTGTGCCAGGTTATAACAAAGCCTCTCTCATGGTAAACTTGCCATGTTCAAAGATTTTTAAATATCCAGCACAAGCATATTTTTTTAATTCTCAGTTTTTGGATAACTTTGTTTATTATTTTATGTCAGTTTTGACCTTATTAACTACCTTTAAAAAAAATCATGTCATATCTAGTATCAGCTATACTATTTTGAAAACCCTATTGTCTAATGTCATGAAATTATTCTTTTTTTTTTTTTCTCAGAGAATTAAATGTACAATTAGGCTTTTAAATGTCTAATGTAAACTTTTTCAGTTTAAATAACCATAGAGCTTTGAAATAAATGAACCAGGGTTATAATACTCAAAATACCCAAACAAGAGCTTACCTGGAAAAGTTAACCCCTAGAACCCTACGGACCCACCGGTGGGTCCAGCTGCTGCGTGACCTCGTAATTTTAACAAACCCCCAGTATTGATGTAAAAAACACATTTGGCACAGTTTGGT
>NW_015151429.1:140708-147340 GCF_000732505.1 Cyprinodon variegatus
ATATATATATATATATATATATATATATTCTTTCTAGTAGTTCAAAACTTTGAAAGCTGGTCTTTTCATATAAATATCTTTTTCTCATTTTAATATTTTTTTAAACTTCTACATCAGTCTTGCAGACCAGCCTGTTTGTTAAACAGGTCATACGATGTTCTCCTCAAAGAATCAGCCATCTTTCAGTAGTTTCAAACACTTTTAGTGTTGTTTTATTCTTATTATTTTTAAAGCAGGAAGTGTAACTTGTCGCGGTAAAAATAAATTCACTTATTTGCAAACAATTTTTTCTCAAACATCAGAACCTTCTTTTATGACAACAATAACTATGAACGATGGCTTACTTCATCTAGAGCTGTTTCAAATGCATATGATGATGCTCCGCTCTGAACTCTGATACCGAGCTGGTAATATTTCTTAATGTCTATTTATATTTATTTTGTTTATTTCTTTGCTTCCAATTGAAGTCTCCAGAACTTGTTGGTGATGCGCATAAAGCCAGATGCTGCATAGAATTTTTTCCTTTTATTAGTTGCAAAATAAGTGTCGAGGGCAGCAAGCTCTGTAAGCTTCCTCTGCAACACAAAAAGCAAGTGTGCGCTGTCAAACTGTCAAAACTCACACTGGAAGGCTTGTGATCGGCCTGCCGTGTAAGGGTTCTGCTTCTCTTTTATAGCCGTGCTGTTTGTGTATGTTGTTCTGTATGAGTGACTACAGGACGCCTGCTCATGTTTGTGTATTTTCTTCAATGCTGGTGCATCTGAATATACTCAAGCTGAATGTTTATGAGCTTCCCTCTTACGAACGAGTCTCAGCCTTTCATCCACTTTACTGACATTATACCACAAACAGCCCTGATAAATGGAGATATACTCAGTGTGGTTCACCTGGGCAATTTTCAAATTGCTGATGTAGTTCATGCTTTCAGCAAAGATTGAGATGTAATATTTACAATCTCTTATCGAAAAGAGAAGTATAAGACAAGTATAAGTTTCAATGTTTACAGGAGTGCACTTTTCTGCAGGAAAATTTGCTTACAGAATTATTCTGAAAATATAGAGAACATATTTGTTGCACAATGTATCTGCTTTTTATTCTCCAGCAAAGATTTTTGTTTACAATCAATATAATACTGATTTTTCATTATAGATGTATGAATATTGCGGTTAAGAAATCTCCATTAAAATACAAAACTTTTTGACATTTTTTTCCTGTCTATCATTTAAATCTCTCTGGTGTTTTCTGTCAACTTTAGATTCAAGGGTGGTTAGAAAAAAATTGCATCGTAGAATGTATAAACACACTCAACAAAAATGTAAACACAACACTTTTGGTTTTAGTCCCTTTTTTATGAGATGAACTCAAAGATCTAAAACTTTTTCCCCATAAAAAATATAAGCATTTACCTTAAATATTGTTCACAGACCAGTCTAAATCTGTGATAACCACTTCTCCTTTGCTGAGATAATACATCCCACCTCACAGATGCTGATTAGATTGGAGCACAGGTGTGCCTATGATTGCCAACAATAAAAGGCGACTCTGAAAGGTAGAGTTTTTTATGGCTTTCGCATAGATTTATCAGTTTATAAGTTGTGGCCTGTGGAATGTTGGTCCACTTCTCTTCTATGGCTGTTGTGAAGGTGCTAGGTATTGGCAGGAACCAGTAAACACTGTCATATACGCTGATCCACGGCATCCCAAACATACTCAATGGCTGATATGTCCGGTGAGGTTGCTGACCATGCAATAAATGGGACGTTTTCAGCTTCCAAGAATATTGTACCGATCCTTTATCCTGCATTATCCTGCTGCAACATGAGGTGATGTTCTTGGATGTATGGCACAACAATTGGCCTCAGGATCTCATCACAGTATCTCTGTGCATTCAAAACTCCATCAATAAAATGCACCTGTGTTCTTCGTCCATAACAGACACCTGCCAATACATTAACCCCACTGCTGCCAAGTCGATCCACAACATTGACATTAGAAAAACCGCTCACCCACACACCCCCACACAAACTGTCTACCATCTGCCCTGAACAGTGTAAACCAGGATTCATCCATGAAGAGAACGCCTTTCTGACGTGCAAGACGCCAGCAAATGTGAGTCGATTAAGACGAAGAACTAGAGTCAGGTGGAGACCACGATGGGAGTGACGAGCATGCAAATGAGCTTCCCTGAGATGGTTTCTGACAGTCTGTGCAGAAATTCTTTGGTTATGTAAATGGCTGTTTCAGCAGCTGTCTTAGTGACTGGTCACTGATGGGAATTGAAAACCAGTTCTGTTTTCTTTCATTTTGACTTTTACATGTAAATAAACAGCCTGTAGTTTCTTTACCTGTTCAGAACCGATTCTATGTGTTCAGATTCCATGGCTCCATTTGGCAGCTCACTTAACGATTCTCTTAACAATTCCAGGCAGCACCAGAGCCAAGCGCTGGGCTTACGTCACATTTTTTATTACGCACGCGGCATTCGGTAAGCAAGTATGACGTGACCAGGCGTAAGTCTAGAAAAGCAAAACAAAAACGGTCAAAGCGATCGAAAGATTGGCTTCATTTTGAGGAAGAGAAAGCTTGCAACAATGTGCTTTGCAATCATTGCAAAGTGGCAATTACATCCGCAGGAGGAAATACATTCAACATGCAGAAGCTAGATGCTTCTGGACAGAAGCGAAAGTTACGACCAGCATGGAAGGCAACTCTGGTGGTAAGTAGCTAGTTTTATATCACTGGCTGGGCTTAATGTGGTTCCAAGTAAATCATATGCCATTTGTGGAAATAAACCCATTTCCTACCTCTCTTTGGGGTTATTAAAAGTGCTATGAAGTTGCTCCACAGTTCAGGTAGCGAGAGAAAGGTGACGCTTTATTTAAATCAGGGGGAGATAAGTTTATCTCCCGAAATTGTACAGTAATGCTTTTTCATATAACAGTTGCCTTCTCCTTTAGATTTAGATGACTGTGACGAGACGGGTAGCCTGGCTGGCTCAGAGGCTGGCAGCTCCCATTCACTGCCTTCTGTTTTCGCCGAGCCAGGCAGATATAGAGTGTCCCAGGCGAAGATAGACGAATGTCACTGTGCACTTACCAAGTTCATTGTTTCACAGCATCGATAAGAGAATAGATAAGGAATTGAATTGTTTCACAGAATTGATAAGGGAATCGGAATCGTGAAAATCTTATCAATTCCCAACCCTAGTTAGATGTACTGCCAAATTCCCCAAAACACCTTTGAAAATGGCTTATAGTAGAGAAATTAACATTCAGTACAAGAGCAGCAGCTCTGGTTGACGTTACTACTGTCAGCATGTCAACTGCACGCTCCCTCACATTGTGTGACATCTATGGCATTGTGCGGTTTGATAAAACTGCACCTTTCAGAGTTGCTTTTTATTGTGGGCAGTCTAAGGCATGCCTGTGCACTAATCATGGTGTCTAATCAGCATCTTGATATGGCACACCTGTGTGGTGGGATGGATTATCTCAGCAAAGGAGAAGTGCTCACTTTCACAGATTCATACTGGTTTGTGAACAATGTTTTTGTGTGTGTGTGTGTGTGTGTGTGTATGTTTTAGTATAATTGAACTTTACTGATCTCACACTTGAGAATTTTGCATTGAACACATCCCTTTGGGGAGCACTGGGCTGCCATTGTGGGGGTTAAGGGAACCCAGAGTTCAGACTGTAGGGATAAAACTGGGTACTTGCAACCTGCTCAGAGCACAAGCACACTGCTCTAACCACTAGGCCAACACTGCCATCTCAAGTATGTATGGTCGGGATTAGACCAATGCTATTTTAAACTTTTCTAGAATAGTTCAGGCTATTAACAGATTTCTTCAGTTGTTCTGCTCTGGTCAAAATTCAAATAAGAAGTTGTAGTCCTTGCATTGATTTTAATATCTATCTCTCAGAATTCATGCTACCAATGACAGTAAAGTCCTCTCCTATTTTTGACCTTTTCTTCCTCTTGTCCTCATTTCCACTGGCTGGCTTGCTTACTTGCTTACTGTGGTAAATCATCAACATTCTTACTACTTAGGGTTAATGAACTCTGGGGAGTTCATTAACCCTTTACATCAACAGCTATCGAACATTCTTTAGACATTAACTACACAGATTTTAAAAAATTGACAGGCTGTTAAGTTGATATGTGTTCTCATTATTTGTGCAGGTTAAATGAATGGAGTTGTAAGAGACATGATAAAGTGTTTACAGATGGAGAGGGAGGAAGCCTTATGCTGCATATTAAATATAGATCTAACTTCTGTTACACCGCATTCTCTTTTGTTTCACTTTAATTGCCATTGCAGGACTCTCTGTCTTCAGCATGTTGGTGAGAAAACAAAAAGCTATGTTCTCTATAAGAACAGCAACTGGGTCCTTTCAGACAGCTGTGTTATTAAGATTCAGCACTTAATCTCTGGGACAGCGAAGGCTGTGCCCTTTACCACAAGAGGCTACTCTGATATGCATATTGTGAAAGAGCAGAAATCAATTGAATTGAACTCCTAGTGAGCTCAGCTTTTGTCTGGGTTTTTATTCAAGCTTGCAAAGAAATATTTGATTTGCTCAACTTTATAAATGCTTACAAAGGCTTAAACGGGATGAAGCAGGAGCGAGGATTAGGTTTGGCTTTGACCTGTTTTGCAAAAACCCAAGGATTGCCACTAATACCCCCAGTTCACCTTAATGTTTGGCTTCAAGCTCTAATGGGAATTTCATTTGACTTATTGGTTCTCTGGTGGCTGTAATTACTGTGCTCTTCAGCATGGCTTTTTGTTCGCACAAGCAAGGGACAGACTTTGTCTCAATTAGCTGTTGTTTTTATCTCCTCTCCCCTTTTCCAATGCTTCACACCTCAGTAGCAACGACAAGGATATTTGTACCTGCAGCCTTACGCCACGGCACTATCAGTTCCATCCTTGACGTGACTTTGAAGATTAGTCGCTGAAGCGTGAAGAAGCTTTTGAAGTGTTGCCGATTCTTTGAAGTTTGTGATTCAAGGTTCATGTAGTTTTTTTTTTTTTCTCTCCTTCCAACATTTAAAAGTGTTACACAAAGTTTCTGCCAGCTTTCAACATTTGAGGAATAAGTGGAGGGAGTAGTCAGAGGCATAAACATAACTTGACAGAGATTTGGATCATCAAAGTCCATCTTAGAGCTGTTTTTAACATCATCATACAGATGATACAGGTTTCTTCACACTGAACTGGCAATGTCAGCTTTTCATTGCAAATACATGCTTGGCAATGAGACGCACAGATACAACATGACAACCTGTTGCGTTGCATTTATACATGTTTAAATTAAAAAATCTGCTTTGTAAAATATGTTTCAAATTAGATTTGTGCTGGAAAAAAATATGTTGGGAGTAGCGCTGTGGCTGAAAAATGTATGAAGACATAAGCCGAATATCAATAATTGTTGATTGTTTTTTTTTTTTGTTTTTTTTTACTTATTTTACATAAGTACCAGGGGGAGAAAGCCCAAATCATTCAATTTGCATCATTAAATTACCCACCATCCCCTCCCTTCACTCCAGATCCCCCCTCTACCTGGAGATAACATGGAAATCCGTCGCTCCAGCTACGGCACTGGTCCTCGATGTGAATGTACCTTTAGAACAAAAGGTAAAAAAAATCTGTTGGGTTAACTGCAGACGGATATGGGCAACAGATGACGTCTGAATGATGTGGAGAACTATTTCAAGCCAGTGCAAAAAAAAACATTTAATAGTCAGTTTGCTGTTTGGTTATTTAGTCAGAATGCTGAAAATGAATCATAATGTCAGTCAACAAAATCTTAGTACAGGGTATGCCCGTTTTTTGCATCTTTGCATTTTTTTTCTTATAATAGCTCTCATTATTTTTCGTTTGAACCACACAAGATTATATCATATCATTTTATTTTAAGCAAATATAGATACCATTTGCTGTTAACAAATACCTAACACTAAATCATTACAAATTATAAAGAAGAATCCAATGATTAGGATATTTTACTTTAAATGGTCTTGGAAATTAGCCCAAACATTTTCAGATTTCAAGCTTTACTGTCAACCAAAGTTAAGGCACTACAGGGAAACCAAATTGACACAGTTTATTTCATATAATTTGGTACATGACCTATCAAACCACGTCAGAGATTAGACATATACTGAGAAATTTGTTTGAAAACACATGAAATGTCCTTAAAAGCTACACATAAACCAATTCATCAGCATTTATGTATCTTTGTATTTGCTTTCAAAGACAAAAAGATTGTAAATTACTTGTATATAAACTAAAGGGAAAAAAACTGAAACAAGAACTAGGCTCTGGGGCATACCTGTGGTAATTTTTGGCGACTCTGATCTGTCAAGTGGTGGGAGATGTGGAGCCATGAAATCATCTCTTTGTCATATATTTGTCCTGCGCACCCACTGAACCAGGTGAGTCTAATCTTTATAATTTAATTCACTGTGCAGATTGGACTCATAAGGTTCAGTCGCAGGGCAGAAGAAATACATGATTATAGAGATGACTTGATGGTTCCGCATTTCCCACAATGTGACGATACGTATTCACAGGATTTACATATATATATATATATATATATATATATATATATATATATATATAT